>NC_048307.1:48562287-48717523 GCF_013100865.1 Trachemys scripta elegans
CAGACCGTGGGACTCCCATGCCCCATCCAACCCCCCCTGCTCCCTGACTGCCCCCTCCAGAGAGCCCCTGCCCCCAACCAACCCCTGGGATCCCACCCCCTATCCAACCCACCCTGCTCCCTGTCCCCTGACTGCCCCCATCCCTTATCCAACCCCCCTGGCCCTGGACTCCTTACCACGAGATGAGGATCCTAGCCTCCCCGCGGAGCCAAACACTGCCCCGCAGAAGCACGCAGCCCCAGCTCCACAGGTGGGATGGGAGACAGAGGGGCTCAGGCCAGCTCCACACAGAGTGGGATCAGGGCTTCAGCCCTGCAACTTTTGCCACTAGGGTGGCTGGGGCTCCCGAGATGGAGACTTCAACCCCACATCTTTTGCCAGGGTCCAGGGCTTCTCCTCCCTGCCCCAGTGTGGCTCCTCCCTCCTCCACCCCCCAGTGCAGCTCCTGCCAGGGTCCGGGCTTCTCCCCTGCCCCCCCCCCCAGCGCAGCTCCTGCCGGGGTCCGGGCTTCTCCCCTGCCCCGCCCAGTGCAGCTCCTGCCGGGGTCCGGGCTTCTCCTCCACCCCCACTCCCTCCCACCACGTGGCTCCAGCCCCATCTGGGGCTTCTCTTCCCCCACTCCCGCATGGCTCCTGCCAGGAGTGGCGCCAGGGTTTATGGTGCCCTAGGCGGGGGTCCTTCCACGCTCCCGGTTTTCGGGGCACTTCAGCGGTGGGTCCCAGAGCGAGTGAAGGACCCACCACAGAATTGCCGCCGAAGACCCGGAGCGCGGAAGGACCCCCGCCCCCCGCAGCCGAATTGCCGCCGAGGGTGGCAAAATGCCGTCCCCCCCAAATCCTGGTGCCCTAGGCGACCGCCTAAGTCGCCTAAATGGAAGCGCCGGCTCTGGCGCCTGCCGGTATCTGGAGCTTCTCCCACTGCACCCAGCCCTAGCCTAGCTGGGCTCCCTTGGGTCACCTGATGCCTGCTGTGGCCAGGGAGCAGCCAGTCACGTGGCTGCCATGGCCATCAGCCCAAGAGGTGCGGGGCAGCCCTAGGCAAGCAGGGGCTGGCTGTGCTGCTGCTGATAGCCCCGCACTCCCGCCCACACCTAACCCTAAGGCCTTTTTTTTTTTTTTTATGAGACTCACTCGGCCCCTGCCGGAGTAGGGAGGCAGGAAGCAGTTGATCTGAGCCTGCCCGGCAAACAGCTGAGGAGGGGAGGGGGGAGCCTTCCCAGCGGAGCTCAGGGCATTAGGGTGAGCTGAGGCACACCCGGCACACCCCCGTGCGCATGCCTATACTCCTCATGCTCTTCCTGTTTAGACAGGGCACTAGTGCCGAGTAGGGAGTCTCCTTACCTGCTCTCAGGCTGGTCTCCTTATGAGCTCCAGGCTGCTCACCCTTAGGTAGGGTTGCCAATTTTGGTTGGATGTATTCCTGGAGGTTTCATCACATGACCTAATTTTTAATTAAAGATTAATCTTTAATTCCTGGGGACTCCAGGATAATCCTGGAGGCTTGGCAACCCTCGGGTCACGTGGCTGTCATTCTGAAGATGATGCTCATCTGTGTGTATCTCTTTCATCTGATCTGACCTGTGAGGCTACCTGAGTTTCCCAGTACTTAGCAGACATTTGGGCTTGGAGGAAAGGTAGATGAGGGCTCAGACCGGTGGTGGAGATTCAACTAGTCCTTTCCACTGCAGAAATATGCCTGCCTTTTATTTCTACGCTTCCCAAGCTGCTGGTTTCCCATCTGGTTCTGGGTGGCCTGATCACTTTTCCCATCTGTGCTTAGTTAGATTGTTGTGATTGTGCCTTTTAATGGGGCCCTCCCCAGAGTTAGCCGGGCTATAACCCCTCCATATTGTGTGACTGCTTTACATTCTGATTTGGGCTGCACCTGGGGGACTACTCATCAGCTTTAGCTAGTGCCGAATGCAACTGCCTGCTTGCTTAGCAGTGCGCATGGGTAGATGGCACCTATGCTCCCAAAACTGCACTGACTTCCAGTCAGCATCCAGGTGTAATTCAAGATGTTGGTTCTAAGCTACAGGGCCCTTCATTTTTAGGATCTTTCCTATTGCAAAGTTAGCAGTGCAGAGCTCCATAGGGCTTTCCATCCCTGAGAACCACTGGAATGCCTGAGCTGAGGCTGTGCAGATTAATACGTCTGGGATCTGTCCGCAGTGGAGGGCCTTGGACTCTGGAATTCACATTCTCCATTGGCCCAAAGGGCCCTGGGTCTCTCGATCTCGCAGGCAAGTTGTAAGGCCTGTCTCTTCTTGTCCAGGCTTTTATTGAGGAGATGTACTGAGTTTGGAAGGGCTTTGGTTTTCTATCTCCATTTGCCAGGTGGTGGAATTCTTTGCCTCACATTGGGTTAACTTGTACCAGTGTGCTACATGCCTGTTTTCACTGTTGTACCATGTGCACCTAGTGTACAATGGTAGATTGATGGATCCAATGAAGAAATAAATTTGAGCCTGACCCAGTTTTGATTTTGATCTCACGTGCACTGGTGTAAATCAGACACAGCTCCACTGAGGTCAGGGGAGTTACTCTGGAGTAAAAGCATGGACGTGAGATCAGAATGGGCTTAGATCTCTGTGTGTGTGTGTGTGTGTGTGTGTGTGTGTTGTTTTCCAGCGGATGGCAAGATGCCTTATCCCTGAACTCCTCTCATGTTTCCCAGCGGCTTCCCAAGACACAGCCCATATGGCATTCTATCCCAGCTCCTGTCTGTCACTCACTCCTAACAAGAAGTGGCAGCTGCGGGGGAAGGGCAGGGAGGCACCGATATGCCAAACAGTAGGGTTTGCTTTAACCCTTCCAGGTTTGGCCTTTCTTGGCTTTGCATTCCAGCACTGTCCATGTCAAATCAACGCGCTTCCTGGCAGAGCCTCGATGGGTGTCCGTCTGGCCACAAAGACTGTAAATCTGGGGAGAGTAAGGATGAGATTTTTCTTCAAGGTGCCCAAGGGAGCTGGACACCCAAGTTCCATTAAAAATTAATGGGAACTGAGCGTCCAAATCTTTTTTAGTTTGCTTGGAAAATCTCACCTTTAGTCCCTACCTTAAGAGCTAACCTCCATGCAACCTTTGCTATGGAATCGCTACTGCACCTCCATAATAGAAGAGAGCCATGTCCAGTGCTGCACCTCCCCCCTAACTGGCTGGCAACTCACCCTGCTGGCACCAGGCGGGCATTGCAAGTTCTTCCAGCTTTTAGACCCGGATGCAGCTGGGCTAATCAATAATAATATAATACTTGGATCGTGGTAGCAACCCGTTTCCTGGGAATCTCTGCTCCAGATTTTAAGTCCATTACCTCCAGCTAGATTCACGTCCCTCTTGGGTTTGTACTCCACACATCTCTCTGTGATGGCATTTCACTGGGCAAAAAGTCCATGAGAAGCCACCTATCAAACGTGCAGGTGGAGAGTGCACAGAGAGTGAATTTTGAATTTGCAAGTATTCATGCCAAAAGTGCTTGGGCACTCAGCCCCTCAAGGAAGCAAGACACTGCCATATGATTTATCTGGCCAATTGTAACTTATTTAGAATGGGGTCACAATCATGCTGTAGAGTAAAAAACTTCTAAAAAACATTCACTGAATAGATGGGAATAACACAGGACTCTGAGGGGCTACTGATCGACTCATGGATGTTCTGTAAGCAAGAAAGGGGACTAGTTTCATCAAGTGGAAGATACATTGTGAGCTATTGACTCATTGCTAGTCTGGGGACTCCTTTCCCATTGTTCTAGTGAATCAACCATCACTGTGGTCCCTACCAGGGATTTCTAAAGGTAGGAATGTTAGCTGCTGTACATTCAGCCAAAGGACTAACTCCCTTAATTAAGAGCTGGAGCAGCCGCACATTCTCTGTGGATGAGAGGGGGACGTATAATATATATCAGACAGTGCCCCCATAGCACACATGTGGGGACAGCCCCACTTCTGCTTTCAATGAGCAATTTCCAGTCTCCACTCTCTGAGGTACCCCTGCACCCCCAGCATTCTCAGTTCACACTGGGTAAAGTGCCTCCTGCTGGCACCAGCAAGATATTTTCCCTTCCAGTAAGTGTTGTCACAAGGGCGATAGCTGCTCTTTTATCCTAATGTGTAAACCACAAGCCTTCCCCCTGTAGATAGGGTTCATTCCCCCATCACCTCTCAAACACCCAGTGTCACACACGTGCTTCAGCCTTCCAAGGGCTTTTTAATTGCGCCTCGCTGTTTCCCTAGTAAAGTCCGTGAAACCAAACAAACCTGCTAGGAGGGAGACTGGGGGCGGCTGTGGCGCAAACAAATTAATGTGATTGCGGGAGACTGAGGCCTCATCTCACTGATGGCAATAGAGATAATGCATCTGACAGCTGTCAGTTTGCATAAAAGGAAGGGTGGCTTCAAACCAGGGATGCTGTGGGGAGCAACATCCCCTTGGAAAACCAGTGGTTGGATGGACACAGCATCTGGGCCTCTCTAACTGCCTGGGCCCTCTCCACCTTGGGCTGCTTTTCACTCTCCTTTCTCTTCTACTGTGGTTTGGCATTCCAGCCGCAGCAGAGGGGCTGGCTGGGAAAGGGTAGATGGTTCTTCAGATGTGGGCTGCTCCTCTCTGCGGGGATGAGTCACCCTGCACCTATGCAGCGTGTGTGCCTTCTTTAAGAGCATGAGTGGGACACAGCATGTTCCCAGAGTGCAAGAGTGGATGTTCTGTGTAGCACAAGGGTGAATGTTGCCCTGTGAGAGATAGAAAGTCATTTGGCAGAGTGAGCAGAGCAGAGAAGAGAAGCAGGATGACCCAGTGGTTGGGGACTAGACTTGGACTTGGAAGACCCTGGTTCAACTCTGCTCCATCGCAGATTTTGTGTGACCTTGGACAAATCTCTTTGCCTTTCTGTGCCCCGATTCTCTATCTGAAAAGGTGATAACAGCCCTGCCCTACCTCACAGCAGTGCTCTACAGATGAGCACATTAAAGATGGTGAAGCACTCGGGTACAGTGGTAACAGGGACCAGATCAATAACTCAGCTAGAACTACTGTGGGGAACAAAGGGGCTGGGTTCTTTGCTGGCAGGAGATGATGAGGAGTCAGAGTTGTGCCCTATGCCCCAGGACTGCAGTGTAGAGAATGGTGGCAGGATCATACTGCAGTGTCTAGAGATGCCCATGTAAGCTGATGGAACGGACTCCAGAGAAGAAATAGTTCTAGTCGCTGGCAGGTCTTGCGCTGAAGAAGCAAGGGTCCTGGCTCTGTGAGGTGTGAGTGCTTGCAGCATGGTTTGTGAGTGCCCAGCACCTCTGAAAATCAAGCCTATTAGAAATGATTTTCCTAACGAGTTAATGAAAGCTTACTGTGACTCAGTTTCCCCCTCCCCATTCCTTTAAGAGTCCAAAGGCCGCTGGATGTTAGTTACATCCAAAATATCAGTACGAGCAAATACCCCCTTATAGTCTATAACCTAGCAACAATACAGTCACAAGCATTGGCCAAGTACAACAGGCTCAGGCTAGGGAGACGCTTTCCCATAATGACTCGCCTACAGAGGGGTAAGGAAAAGCTCTGACAAAAAAACCTCTCGAAATCTTGTCTTTTTCTACACTATAACAAACCAGTGATGTCGTTGCTGGGTTTTGGACCTTAGTTAAGGCCAGATGTGGGCGTGTAGGGCTAAACTCTGTCTTCTGGCCCAGTCAAGACAAGATTAATGGCTGGGCCTCTCTCTCTTCAAGGTTTTTTTCCTTATCTTGTTTTGCCATATTTCTCCCAACACTAAGCATTTCTTTATAATAAACTAAATAAACCAATTATTTATGGCATCTGAGATCCAATTAACCATATTTTCTTCATTTCTATTCCCTCAACCCAAACCTTCAATAAGATAACACTGGTAGTTCAAGGGTCACTCCAAGTTGAACACAAATCATCCTTCTTTCTCGTGGCCTCACTCTTTTTAATTATCTGCTTTGAGCCTCTCACTTGTGCTAATGGTAACACTCAATTTAAAACCATAGGACACCCAGGCCCAGTGTGGGCCTGTATTCCTACAATACCCCAGTGCTTAGAATAGGGCACTCCTCCAGAAGGGACTAGACCCAATCTCTATGACCATTGGTGGAGCCCTATGTCCCTAGAGGCAACCATTCTCCCCTCCTGCTGCCCAAGCAGTGCCCTTCTCCTGAGCATCTGCACAAGGGAAGAGAGGGGGTGCCTGAGCTGGAATTAACCCCTTGTTCTTTGGCAGTGACCTTGCCCCATCACAATTCAGTGAAGGAGAAGATGCTTGCTGGATAGCAGCAGGTGCTGGGCACAGATCAGCATGTTTGTTCACACAAACATTCTGTGTGTTGGTGATCCACCTTTGCCCCATCTGGTGCCCACACTGAGCTCTATCTGTCCACTTTGTCCCACTGAGTTTCACTTTGACCTTCACAGGAACACCCAAAACTGAATGGGAAACTAGAACTCCAGCCAGATTTGCTCGAAGGGCCAGTGACTTTTCAGATAAACCTGGGTTGCTTTGGGGAGGTCTACACTGCAAACATGTAGGTTTCCTGTGGGTTGAGGCTCCTTTGAGAGGCTCTGGAGGCCATCTTAGCCTTTACTTTGGGCTGGTGAGGCAGACTCTTTTGGGCCATTGTGGAATCTGAGAGATGGGACAGACCCCTGAGGTCATCCTATCTGCACCAGCGCAGCATTGTCCCTTGTTCCGAGCTCACTCCCAGCAGCCCCTTAACTCAGGCAGAAGTGAACGGGAGCTCTGCCTGACTAGTGTTTGCTATGAGCTAGTTTTGAATGACTCTAACATTGGGGTTTTCACCACATCCTTTGGGAGACTTTTCCACAGGTCAGTAGATTGTACTGTTGCGAAGAGTTCAACCTAAACTTTACTTTGCTCAGTTTCATGCCATTAATTATAGTTCTAATCCCCTTAACGATTCTATTTGCTTATTGTGGTGTAGCAATGCCCTCGACTGGGAATGGAATCCAGGATCCTCTATGTCTGAAAGCATAGACCTTTGCTGCTTGATCTGAACTACCAACTCCAGTACTGAATGGCAGCAATGGATTCAAAAACCTCTCAATGTGATCAACCACTAGAGAGAGGGGGGGAAAGACCCAAATTGTGTTACTCTGGTCTCTACGGGCACCCATCACTGTAGGGTCTGAGTGCCTCTCCCCCAACTTCAATAGACATATAGGAGTTCCCATATCCTCTTGCTGATCACTTAACAAAGCTGCATGTGTTTGGTTCTTTGAACCTTTCCTCTAGGCCTATACCAACCCCTGCCATCATTGCTCCTGCTCATCCCCTTTCCATCTGTTGCTGTCTTTCTGGTGTTGAGATGCCCCAAACTGAGTGTGGATTCTAGGTGCATCTCATCAGTGCTGAATACAGAAGGGACTATTACTGGTCTGTGACATGATGTTTCTGCACATACCACCCAACATGACAATGGCTTTGTTATTGTTTGCCACCAGGTCATTCTGCAAGCTCGTATTCAGCCTGCCATCTACTCTCACCTCTAAATCTCACTCGATCGCTTATTCAAAGAGGATAACATCTGTGATTAATTAGCTAGCCTCATCGCTGGAGCAGACCAGAGTACGGCTCAAGGCAATGGCGCTGTGAAATCACAGTCTAATCTATGTGTGGTACCAAAAGAGTCAAGGAGACCCACGGCCTCTGGATAATTGTTCATGTCAGAGGCAGTTTGTTTTTGGAAATCCTCCATTTAGCATCCAGAGAGCTGGTGCGTTCTGAGTGGATGGAGAAGCTGAACTCTCTCTCATTCCTCTTGTTCCAGAGAAAGCAGAGTGAGGCTAGTGCTGGTAACATGACCCTGCAATCCTTCATTCCAGTTTTTCCATAACTTCTTTGTCTTGGCTTGCACTCATTTCATGTTTGCTTGGGACTGGACTGAGACTCGGCAGAGCTGGGTTCTTATTCTCAATTCTGTCACAGGCGTCCTGTGTTACCTTGGGCAAATCACATAAGCTCCCTGTGCCTCAGTTCCCCATGTGTAACAAGAGAACCATGATACTTCCCTACCTCCCAGAAGATTAAACTGATGAATGTTTGTCAGGTGCTCAGATTCCGGGGCCCCAGGGGCCATACGATTACCTGGCTTCAGGAGAGCACCAATGAAAACAATGCACCGGACGTGGTAGTTAAATACATAAACAAGAGTTCTTGCACCGTTAACTTCATTCTAAGCAGCGCGCTTCCCAGGGAGCAGGAAACCACATCATGTGACCTGCCCCTTGTGTCCAATCAAAACTAGCCAGCACAGCTTGAATGCTGACTGTCGACAATGAGTGGCCCGGGAACAGGCTGCGGCCCAAGAATGAGTCATGGAAATTATTCAGCAAATAACGAATCCCTCTGAGAAGATGGGAAACTGCTCGCAGACAGAGAAAGAAATGAAATTCATCAGGCCATTGATTCTCTGTAAACTATTGACTCGCCTCTGAGAGCCAGGCCCAAGGATTGTTTTTCCAATGGAAGCTTCCCGAAAGCGAGGCAGTAGGGGGATGTCCCAGGCTTCCCGCGGTGCTCTAATGCCTGGCTTTCTGTCTCCATCCACATCCCAGCAACTTGGCTCCTGCTGCTGTGTGTTCCAGCCGCCCAGCCTCAGCTGCATTCTAGCAACGCAGCTCCTGGCTCGCTGCATCGCAGTGCTCAGATTGCTTGCATTCCAGTGTCTTGATTCCCTCGACTCAGCCGCATCCCAGCGGCCCAGCTCCCAGGCCGCAGGTGCGTCCTCAGCTGCCTTGGCTCCTGGTCTCAGCTGTATGCCTGTCACAGCTTGTCTTGCACTCTAGGCTGCATTCCATGGAGTCCTTGGCTCAGACACTGGAGAGTGAATTTGTTAAAGATTTGTCTTTCTGGAGTGTTTAGGAATCATTATTCTTCACGTGAATCTTAACTTGCGACCTGTAATTCTCCCGGCTGTATTCTGTAGTGCTCCCTGTGACCTCCAGAGGGGGCTGCAAATCTGCTAAGTGTGCCAGTTCAGACAGCTGTATATGCATTGCTAGGGGTAGGTGGTGCTGGAGCTAGGAGACAGGTATAACAACAAAGCTGGGGTGGCTGAGCCCACGCAAAGATCTGGGGCTTGAAAGATCAACTGTTCTGTTGTTTGTGTTCAGCTTAGGAGAGTGTGAGACAGGGAGCAGAGTGAGACAATGGAAGGGGGATAGGGAAAAATCCACCTGAAAATATAAAGCATGGCACAGCCACATCGTGGAGCTGGTGTGCTGCCTCGCTTTTCAGAGGGGGTGTCTTAGCCTCAGGGCGGGGGGGGGGGGGAACAAAGAAAACTGAATCACCCTGGGAAAGATCCATGGATTTCAAATTAATCCTACAAACCTTGTGGTGCCCAAAAATACACTTGGTGAGAGTTGGAAAGTGGCATGCACTATGGCTAGGAAGCAGGGGCTAGTGGGTGGGCTGCTGGCCTGTGGCTCAGGAGGTGAGTGTTCGACTGGCAGCTCAGCCAGAGACATGCTGGGTGATCCTGGGCAAGTCCCCTTTTCTGCCTAGTTTCTCATTTTTGCCTCCCAGGGATATCGTGAGGCTAAACCCCACTACTGCTTACCAGTGAGGAAGGTCAGGTAAGTACCTGGATAGATGAAATTCAGGCATTCCCTACTTCAAACCTCACACTTACAGCCATCCATGGACCCATTACCATGCTACTCCACTAATTACAGCTTAGGAACCTCTCATATGCCCTACCTATGGGGAATATACCCGTAAGACTAACCTCCTGCCAGCCAGTTAACTGTGCTTCAAAGGAACTGGGTTACATTCCCTGGGACACCAGCAGTCTGCACTGGGATCAGTCTACACAGACCTGTGCTGCCTTTAAGCAGAAAAAAAGGCCTGGTATTGATTGCTATGTGGAATAATCATAAAGAGCTATTGCCCCACACTGAAATAGGTATCCAGACCTGAGATTTCCATGCACACCTGGGGGAATCAAGTGCACCCAGCAGCACTCTAGAATCCTTCCCCTTGCTTTGATTCCAGTGGGGGTGGGGGAGGGGCAAAGCTGATCAGCTGTGGAGCCAGCAATTCCTACTCATTTTTGGAGGCCAACAAAGGATGGAGCAGGTATGCTGTTGGCATGTGTACAGGGAGGCTCAAGCAAATTCAAGCTTCAACCTGAGACTTGCTGACTAAGGGAGCTGTGAGTGCTCAGTAGCTTTCGATAGCCCTAAGTGGGGGGCATCCACTTCTCTGAAAGTGCAGCTGGAGCCCTAATTTTGGCACCGTAGTTGCCTGATGCTGTCAAATAACCTGATTTAACCTCCGTCCCGAGTCCTCGTGTCTTTTTTGCCTGTTAGCTCCTAGGAGCCTGATCCGGAAGTTGGATCCAAGAGCTGCTCTGCTGTTGGCTGCGGCTGCTCACTCCCTCAGGGGCTGGCTCGCAGCATGCTCAGAGTTCCAGTGGCAATCCAGCATGCATCCGATGGAAGCAGGAGCTAGGCCGCTAGCGTTAAAAATCCCCTCCCTACAATATAAAATAATCCGGCTCTCTGTTTTGTGCAGGGAGCTCCATTCCCTAATGCAATAGTTCCACCTTGTTGCTGATGGTGGTAGATTTGTCACTCATTAGCAATGAGGTGTATTGCTAATTGGAGCTGTTGGGAGTTCATCCAGAGATTCACATGATGGCCACAAGGAGTGCAAGTGTCAGACGGGAGTTGCGGGTTAGATCTAGACCATCTCATGGGGCAAGCCATAGGGTTATACCTGGTTAAAATGGACACAGTGAAGCAAAAGGCTGTGGTCCACAGAAGAGGTGTATAGACGCCACCTGTAGAGTGTATTCAGTCAGTGCAAATTACGCTGACTTGTCGCTTACGCAGATTTTCTGGCCAATGCGTAACTTACCTCACTGTGTATTTCACTCCTGAATTGGGTTGGCCGACTCCCCTGAGAGTTGCCTCTGCACACAGCTCTTCTCATGGTCTGGATTGCAGGGAGCCTTTAACTAACACAGCAGCTTATGGAATAACACCAGCAGGGTTGGCATTATGTACAGCACTTGTTTTAAAAACTCCTGGAGTCCTTAACCAGCATGTGCTGAGTCCAGCATATTAACTGGGTTAGACTCTTTAGGAGACTGTCTCTACTTTGTCCAAACCAAAGTCTTGGTAAAAAGCGTGCAGAGGATCTTTCCAATACATTAGAGCTATCTTTTACAGATAGATACACAATGCCATTTTCTCTGTTGGCATTCCTCCATTGAAATCAATGCTATTACACCCCGTGCCTTTCTTCAAGGTGTTGCCATTGCTGGGCTCATCTTAAATAACTCCTGTATAAATGTTGCTTTATTTCTTTTCCACTTACATATTTAGGTATTTTTCCCCCATCCAATTAATTCAACAAATACAACTGAAGTATCACACTGCTCTATATATCATGGCTTTTATATCTGTGCAATAAAGACATCTTTTGTTAGAGTAACTGTCAAAGACTGTTTTTTTTTTTTACAAGGCTTGTGTAAAATATTCACAGAATCTATTATATAAAAACGTTCATTATCCTCCTCTACAAATCTTGTAGCTGGAAAGAGACTGTGAAGAGATTTATTATGTTCTTTCTAGGTGGCCAGAGTATGGGACACCTAAAGAGCGAGAAAGGAGAACAAATAGGGAAGCTCAAGTGTTGCTAGGACTGGTTAGAAAATGTTTACTAGAAAAAATGTACAAGGAGAAAATGTTCATGAAATTTCCATTGGGAATTTTTGTGGCAATAGGTAAATTTTTCTGAAGCTCCCTCAAGTTGAGGGGTTGTTTGGAGTGGAAGCCCTGTAGAGGTTGTGCTGTTTTATGGCTTGCTTTACAGCCCTACACTACATAGCTACAAGAATTATTCAAGTTCCTAATTACAGGCTACTGTAAAGATACAGCCACATTGGGTTGTTCATATCCCAACTATGGAAAGGCAGCATTCATAGCTGGTCTTCTGGTTCAGGCTCAGCAGTAGCCTAATCTCTCCCATGCATAGACTGCCCGTCACGGCAGTGTCTAAGTGCTGCGTATTCTAATGAAGTCCAAAGACAGAAAGGAAAGCTGCCTTTGAACCCGGGATCAACCATGTGTCAAACAAGAGCATTGCTAATGAGCCACAGGGGAGAGGAATGTTTCCTGAGCTAGAGAAAATGTGATACCAGAGGCTGATGGTGATTTAAATGCATAATATGTGCACCTGAAAGGCACCTGGGCTGTATTTACTGGGAGGGTTTGGGCTAGTAGTGTCAGTCCTTAGATTGTAAGCTCTTTGGAGAAGGGGCTGCCTTCCTGTTCTGTGTTTGTACAGCACCTTCCCCAGGAGGGCCCTGGTCCATAGCTGGAGCTTCATATTTAAGCAGATCACTGTACTGTACTTGGAAAACCCCTGAAAGAGCTCCTCAGAGGGTCTAGGCAATGGAAGGTGGACACATACTGTGCTCACCATGGCTGCCATTTTTAAACCTCCCAGTTGATGGTGAGGAACTGAGTTTTTCATGCACACTTTCGGGGGTTTATTTTTTGTTCATCCTAAGGGCATTTATTAACATTCGACTAGCTCTGTCCAACTACAAAGGGCCTGCTCCAAAGACTATTGAAGTCAGTGCAATGGGATCAGATAGGATCAGACCCTTGGGCCCAGATTCAATGAAGGATGTAAACCCACCTTTAACTGTAAGCATCTGAGTAATTCCATGAAGTCAGTGGGTCGACTCATGTTCTTACAGTTAAGCGCAGGCTTATATACTTTGCTGGATTGGGGCCCTAGTGATTATATTGGGTGTAGTAGCGAGAGATAGGCCAAGGTCATGATATTTGGAACCAGATCCAAAACTTTCACAAAATTCCAGGTTGTCTGGAGGGGAGGTTTTGGCCTAGGCCCATTACCAAGAGTGTCAGAGGATAAATGATAGGTGTGGGCGGGGAATGGAGTGTACAAATTTCGGATGGAAGCCTGCACTCCTGGTGGTTGGTGATTGGACAGGATGGAGGGAAGTCCTCCCCATGAGTCTTTTCCATTGACTTCACTGGGCTTTGGCTCAGACACCATATGAATAGATGTGCCGGGCTGACTTGAGGGTGATGGTGAGAACTTGAACAGAAGGCACCTTGTGGCTGGAGCTTTTCACCACCAAGGCAGCTGCTTGCCAAGACAGACCTGAGAAGAGCCTTGCAAGGGATGAATGTTCCCAGGAATGTGATCTACTCCCCGTCCAGCTGCAGGTGTGACAGAGGGGTCCACTCCCCCTCCCCGTCCACAGGCCCATTTCTCCTCAGCTGGCCTGCGTGAGCTCTAACAAGGCCCTGGAGTGCAGATAACAGGGATATAATACAGCGAGATGAGACTAAACCCTCCAGAGCCTCGTAGCATTTTTTTAGCCTTGGCCGCTTTATTACCATATCGTTGAGTGATGGGGCTCGGGGGAGCGGTGGTTTAAGCCATATCTCTCAGCGCCACCGCGCTCACTCCTCCTGCAATTGATCAGGCTACAACCGGGGCTGAGTGAATTTGCACTTTTTCATTGCAAACTCTTCTAGGTAATGGAAATTTTTCCACTGACGATGCGTTTTATTTCGGTTTCCCCCCTCCCCTCTTCTCTCCCAGCCCAGCAATAATAAATTCAGCCCAGCTGGATGGTTAGAGCTCCTTCAGGGGAGGGAATTATGCCGCATGCTACATCTAGTGCCTTCCTACTACAGGTTGGTCAGGGTGAACTGTGTAGAGGCTCCAGTCACCGGAGGCTAGAGGTGACTATTCATGGGAACAGACTTGACTGGCCCATCTGTTGTGAATCTTTGCAAGGCTCCTTAAAGCAGGAGATCTCCGCAGTCCTTTGTATTGCTTGTGCTAAAGGCTTGCCCTGAGCCAACACTACTGCTCCTCAGGGGCACCTCTGTGCGTTTTCTGCTTCAGACCTCAGACCCACAGAGAAAGGGAAGAAAAATGCACCCCCCCTACTCCTCTCCCAAAGGGAAAAGCCAGCACCTCCTGTTTACCTCGCCCACAGCAGTAACTCACCTGGTTCAGGGCTGTCCCTCTTACTTTGCTAGAGACCTCAGGCTGGGACAGGGGGTGGAAATCGCTCCACTGCATGAGCTGGTGGCTCAACATCTCTCCCCTTCTGTGGGAGTCGTTCTACCCCCTCCTAGCATCATTACACGTGCCCTCCTACTGCCAAAGAGATTGTAGAGACCCCCATCACCCCCAAGCCTTGTTAATGCTGTGTCCATCTCTACCTGCCGTCTTTTGCATGCAGGGGATTGAAGATGTGCACCCACAGAAGATTGGCTTCCTGGTTTGTTTCATACCTACACATCTCTGATACAAAACATGGTGATTTGCCACCACACTAGCTTTTGCTCTTTTCATACAGATCTGAGCATAAGGGGGTTGTATGTAGAGACACGCTAGCTCTGTGTCTAATGACACAACTGGAGAATTGGTGCTTAAATGGCATCATAGGACCCAATCATGTGAGGTGCTGTGCTTCTGCTCTGAACACCTCTGTGCCTTAGAGGGCCGGTCCCTTAGGGAACAGTTGCCTTCAGTATGCTATTTGTGTAATTAGGAACTTGAATAATTCTTGTATCTGTGTAGTGTAGGGCTGTAAAGCAAGCCATAAAACAGCACAACCTCTACAGAGCTGAGGCTGAGCTTTTATGATCAAAGATAAAATGAAACTGTGTCTTGTGGATGGATAAGGCAGTATGTTTCTCCCCCCTGGGCGTTATTGTGGGGTAGAGTTACGGTGATTTGGGAGCTTTGTTTGAGAAGTACAATCTCGTAAGGTTCTAATTTTAAAAAAACCTCTAGTAACGGTCCTGCAAGGTCACAAGCACTCAAGATATTGATTTCCACCTGCGTCCTCAACTGCCCCTTAGTGAAGTTTTTGTGAATGGGAATTTCCTTCATTTTAAATGAAAAGGTCCTAAGGTCGGTTGGAGAAGAGTCTGGTTCTTGCAAACATTAGCAGATCTACAATGGGGAGGCCCAATTCAGCAGAGCCTAGGAATCTCAGAGACAGGATGCCCCCTTGGTCTGCTGACCACAAACATCTCCTGCTCACCATGGAACCTTTGTTACAAAAAACTGTCTTGGCCCTAGACCTAACGTACCAATTTTGAATCTATGACTTTGTTTGTGTGTGGATTTTGGTGAGGAAGGGGGAAAACTGTGTTCACCATGGAAATTCAATCACAACCTTAACTAGGGGCTTCTCATCCGTAGATCTCAAAGCACATTGGAAAGGAGGATTCAGTATCATTATACAGGGAAATGAAGACACAGAAAAGTTATTTACCCACAGTTTCATAGCAAGTCAGTGGCAAAACTGGGACTATATCAGGTCTCCGGATTCTCAGCCCTGCACTCTAGCCACTAGCCCAGAGATGTCCCCAACAGGCTACTACGTGGCCAAAGGTACCATATAAAAACCTAAGATAGCTATAGATAGTAATTCCATATTATTCTTCAGATGAATAGTAAGAGTGAGCCGCCAGATAACCCAGGTGAAGCCCCCTTCAGCAATGACCTACATAACCAGCCTCAGATGTACCAGAGAGCTATGCCGGTGTCTTGCATGGGGACGTGTTGGTTACTCTTCTCCTGAGAATCCACAGCTGAGCTATGCGCCTACCTGTTTTAGGGCCTGAATGTACCTTTGCTGGATCCTAATCTAGCCACGTGCTCCAGGAAACCTGTTTTGAGGAAGCGTCCAGCACTGGATTCCTGCTAGGCCCTGATGTGAGAAAGCCCACAGCTAGAATCGTAGCTGGCACCCATGAGTCGCTGCCATGAAGCTGCTCCCTACATATTGCTGGAGTCCATCTGGAATTAACGAGGCATTGCAATGATGTCGTCAGGCATCCTAGCACCATGGGGTCCCTGCCTTCTCCCAGCGGGAGACCTGCCGGCACTTCAGAGCTGGGAAGCTGCTCACACTGCCAGAGTCTTAACTAGCAGCAGTGCATGTTCTGAGGGGTGAGATCCGGACGTGTGCTGTTCATAAAGTAAAGCAGCCACATACACGGTGTACTACGGTAAAGATCCCCCCCATACCCAGAGGCTGGCTCTGGAGGATTCATTGTTAATTTCTTGCCTCTCTTTTCTGTGCAGCCCTGGCACTTAACATGGCACCAAAGTGAATGCTGCCAAAGATGCACTGTGCAGAATCAGCAACAGCTCTGCCTCTGGGGGCCATGCTAATTAATGTACCTTCTGCTGCTTAGCCTCCGAGGCCAGGATTGCACCCTGAGAAGTGCTTACCCGAGGCTCTCATTAATCCAGTATGATGCAATGCTGCCTGCACCGTTGCCTCTCCACTTCAGAGCAGTAAAATTATCATACCAAATAAAACACTCCATTTCTTTAGCGCACAGAGCACGGCGGCTGGAATTTCCGAGTGGCTTTTCGTCTCTGGCTTCAGACGTCTACAGGTTTTTACTTCTGCACTAAGGTGAAGAGGAGGAGATAGGCCGAGAAAAAGGGTCCCTGAGTGGTTATTTTTACTTGGCACCCCTACTCCTAGGAGCTTGGGTCTCCAAGCAGCTCTGAGGGGCTGAGTCCAGACCTCCAGCGTTCCTGCAGTTCTCCTGTTTCTGTCCTGGGACCCCACATAATGTTCTGCCATTGCCCCTCAGTCCTGAACTGCAGCACCCTGTCATATTCTACTGTTCCAGTCCTGGGAACTCCACATGTCTCTGCCAGTGCACCACTGACCTGCACTTCCTGTGACGGCGGTTCTGGGTCACCATCACAGCTTGGCTAATTCATTGGAGATGCATGTGGTGTGGATTTTACTCCTGATCTCTCAGCAGAGTTCTCAGTTGTGACTTCCAGAATCCCCTGTTGTGGCAGTCCAGACCCCACCTAGCTCTACCAATGCACCTTCATCCTGCAACAGCCCCGCTCTTCTGTAGTTCCAGTTCTGGGTCTGCACCGAGCTGCACTAATGCACCTTTTCACTCACTCCTGCTCTGCAGAGTCCCCTGCCAGCTCTAGGATGTTGGACGCTTACTGGAGCAGGGGCTAAGGCCAAGTGTGTGCTAGAGGCCTGGAGGACACACAGCCAGTTGTACTCACCGAGCTGTACACTGTAATCACTTTGTGATGTACATGGGATGAAGCAAACACATTTCACTTGTGACTTGAGGTCAATCTGAACATCAGTTCACAGGGGTGAAAGGAGAGAGCAATAACCCACTGCAACAGCACCCTCTTCAGGAGGTCTGTCCCCTTATTAGGTGCAAGGGGTTTATATGCTGATTTCTACTGGATGAACTGATCTGCACAGATGTGAGGCCACATTTCTCATATTCTTCTCAGCAAGACTCCCCTATTCCACATATGGCTTGGGGGAAGATGAAATCTTCATTACTCAGCATCGGGCAGAATCAGTGTTTGTTTCTAGTGAGAGGTGCCAGATTGAGAGCTAAGGCCTCCGTTTACCCTCACAGCAGATACAACTGCAGGGTAAACATCCTTGCCATGGCCAGCGTGTCTCCACCCTGACCTGCCAGGACTGTGTGAAGGGTTCTAACTGTGTGAGTTTCCATGGCTTGGTCAATAACTCTGTTCAGCAGTTACCAGTGAGCGCCAGTTGTCAAGGACCGCTGGCAAAACTGCCCACCAGCCACTGGCCCGACATCACCCAAGCTCATTTCACACAGGGCACCCAAGAGCAATGACTTTCAGCTGAGGCAGGATTCGAAATGGTGAGCTACAGTTGAAAGGCTCCTCATCTACCTACTACCCGGAGTTCTCAAGTCTCCCTGCACTTCTGGTTTCTTGTTTTACCCAGCATGTTTCCTAGGATGCCCCACTCTGGGGTTTTGTAAGATCCCTGTCTCTGCTTCCTCAGCAGATCCCCATCCATCTGGGAACTCGGGGGCTGTGGTGGCCCCCCAGCAATGCCATGGCTGCTTTCCTGCCATTCTCAGCAGCCGGCGTCTAAGCCCATCCCTGCACATGCTGCTACAGCGGCAGTGTGTGAAATACCCACCCAATGTGAACTTAGTGGACCTGTCCTTTGATGTCCTTTGAGCACACCTGATTCAACACAATTCAGAGAACCATGGGCCTTTAACCTCCACACAGCCAATAAGTTCCTGGCTTTGGAATACCAGGCACATGCTTTCATTTTACTGCCAGTCCATGTCACAGCCATGTGAAGACAGACCCTTGGATCTTGCAATATTCCCAGCACCTGCCAGAACTCACATTTAATTTCTAGCTCAGGCTGCAAAGCTTCCTCCCTCCCATGGGCGGCAGGTCACATAGGCTGGGGGAGGCTGTGCCTCCCCAAACAGCCAGGCCATGGCCCTGCAGCCCCCTGCTTACCACTGCTCCCTTGGCACTCCTGAGCTGGGGAGGCTGTGGTCGCACGCCCTCCCGGAGCTCCAGGGCTGGGGCCACCTGCCACCCGCCTTCCTGGTGATCCTGCGGATCTGGGGGGCTAGTCTGGGGTGGGACTAGGCCAGTAGCTGCAGTTGTGGGGGCTCTGAGCTCCGGTGGGGGGAGGGCGGAAGGCATGGGGCCTCAGGTGGAAGGTGCGGGGCTGGGGGCTAGCCTCCCCCAGCCAGCGGTTCATGTGTTGCCCATGCTCCCTTCTCCTCCTCCTCGCAAGGGAAACCTCCTGGCTGAAGGAAGTTCAGAGGTGCTGAGCAGCTGCTGGATAGGGGCGCAGGTGGAATAGGTCAATCGACTGGCCCAGATCAGTGGCTGGGAAAGAGCTGGCTCTACAGGACGCTGGGACAATGCCCGGATGGCTCCAGATGATGAGCAGCTAGCCTAGGGATCAGTTTGCTGGGGGAGAAAAGTCAAAGGGGTTTCAGCCTCAAATAGTGAGGAAGGCTGGTCTTGTGGTTAAAGCGCTGTACTGGGACTCAGGAGATCTGTGTTTCATTCCCAGCTCTGTCACGTGCTTCCAATAGTCAAGTCGCTGACTCTCTCTGTGCTTTCGCTCCCCGCCTGTAAAATGCAGATGAGGATGATAATCCTCAAGCCTGTCGTGATTAACAAGGAAAACCTGACCTATGACGAACGATTGAAAGATCTGGGTTTGTTTAGTCTGGAGAAGAGAAGACGGAGGGGGGACACAATAACAGGCTTCAGGTATGTCAAAGGTTGTTCTAAAGAGGAGGGTGATAAATTGTTCTCCTTTTCCACTGAGAGCAGGACAAGAAGCAATGGGCTTTAATTGCAGCAAGGGAGATTTAGGTTAGACATTAGGAAAAACTTCTTAACTGTCAGGGTGGTTAAGCACTGGAACAAATTGCCTAGGGAGGTTGTGGAATCTCCATTATTGGAGGTTTTTAAGAACAAATTAGACAAACATCCATCAGGGATAGTCTAGATCAGTAGTTTGCAACTTGTGGCTGATGGGGCCACAATTATGTCTATGATTTTCAAAGGGGTCTGCACCTCCATTCGAAATTTTTTAGGGGTCTGCAAATGAAAAAAAAGTGGAAAACCGCTGGTCTAGATAATACTTAGTCCTGCCTCAGTGCAGGGGACTGGACCAGATGACCTCTCGAGGTCCCCCCCACTCCTACATTTCTATGATTAAGCTTGTTGGGGCTGTGACTGTTTCCTACTTTGTATAGCATAATATATAGCTTCTCCATGGTGTTTTTCATCAGTATATAGCTCAAAGCACTTTACAAAGGAGCTCAATATCATTATTCCCATTTTACAGATGGGGAAACTGAGGCACAGAGCAGGGCCATGACTTGCCCAAGTCACCCAGCAGATTGGCGGCAGACCTGGAATAGAATGAGCTCTCCATAGTCCCAGGCAAGTGCTCTAGCCAGTAGGCAACACTGCCTCCCACACTGGAATGGGTCCTGATTTCAGTGGGAGCTTCTTGGTGCTACCATGGTAGCAACAAAGAGAGAGGAAGTGTTTAAGGTCAGACAAGGGGGTAGAAGAGGGATGGAATGAAATAAGGAAAGGAACAAAGTGTGCATCAGAGGAGATGTCCTCCTAACTGCAACACCCATTAACCTGGGGAACAGCCTCCCTCTCCTGGGTTGTTGTGGTGAAAGTCCCTTCATTCCAATCCTTGATAACCTAAAACACACAGACTCCCAGGGAAGGTTATACAGCTCTGTCTTGTTCTTAGGGCTGTACATATGGCCTATCGCCATGATACCCAAACACTGATACTGCAGAGAGCTACCCTGCCCGGGATTTTACCCCTAATCCTGCAATCTCTTATACCTCTCCAGAATCCCAGTAGGGCTCTGGATGGGCACAGAGGTCTGCCCACATGGATGAGCTTGCAGGATTGGGACAAGTATGACCTAAGAGGTCTCTTCCATTTCTATTATATGGTTTAAAACGGCATCAGGTGAGAGCACCGAAATAACCCCTCATCGCTGTTATATCTGCCCACCCGCTCTCCAAGTCCTTCTCCTCCTCTTCCACAGTATGTGTGCCAGAAATGCTGACCTAGATCTTCTGATCACACCATGTGATTTAACTGACCAACCACTCAGCTTGTGTAGCGAATTGCAAATACTGACTACTCTAAGGTAGCTGTCATCAGAGGAGTGGAGAGTGGGCTCCTCCTCCTATTTGCCAGCTGCTGAATGACATGCGAGACCCTGTGCAAGGAGTTGCTATAGTCTTCACAGCACTGGCATGCGATAGTGAATAGGAGAGGGGCTGGCCCAATGAGAAGGGAGATGTCAATGAAACAACCTCTCCCTTAAGACATGGTCCCCAACATGAAAATGTTTGAGAACCCACCAGGCCCTTGCTTTCACCTGCCAGTGCCTCCAATTAGGCTCCTAAATCCATATTTTGGCACCTACATAAAAAGCAGCTTGGTTTCCCATGGGCCGAGCACCTGCAGCTCCCATTGAAGTCAAAAGGAGGTGGAAGCTGTGGCAGAATTGGACCAAAGTGTCCTATCATGGTACCTCTGCTTTCTTAGATACGACATGCAAAAAGAATGAGCAGCAACAGCTGTGCTGGAGAGAGAGAGAGAGGACAATGCTCCATTAGATCCAAAGTGTTCTCACCAGTTAGTGTCAGGGCAGTGGAGATGTGCAGAAAACAAACAGCAGAGTCCGGAAGGAAGGCATGACCCTGCTCCCCCTATCCCATCTGTAAAGCAGTCGCTCTGCTGTGATGGGGGAGCCATAAGGACCAGAGCAATGCTCCTGGATTTCCTCTCTGATCAATGTAGCACTGTGCCAGCTTAGCACCAGTGTGTCTATTCGAAAAAATAAAATTAATTAAAAATATTTTTTTGCTTTAGTGTCTGGGTCTGGAGTAATTATTAGTTGCTCCAGGGAGAGTGTGCTTTAAGAAAATTGTTGGTGGTACTGCAAAGGAATTTATCTGATTAACTTCAGCTTTCAGCCAGGGCTTCCTTGTGGGAGGGGGACAAACCCTCCTTCACCTGCTCCGTAAATTGTTTAATTATTGAAATCTGGCAGGTCTGATTTTCCACACCAGATGTGGTGTGGAAGAAGAGAATGGCGTGTGTGCCAGCCAGCCCAGGCTTCAGGGCATGGCTGCAGCGTAACGGCCCCTTGCCACTTTGAATTTCAGGTCATGGTGCCTGGAGTGAGAGACTTGGGTTTCCTGTAACCAACCCTGAATGGCAATGGGTTAAAAGAGAGTGGGCTAGAGGGAAGGGGAGGGGAGGGGAGAGAGACAGATTCATTGATATTTTTGGCTGGTGTTGGGCAGGGAGGGGCCACCCTCAGGAGAGAGCAGAGGATGCCCCAATGGTGGAACTCCACCCCCTCTTCACCTGTTCCTCTGCACCCAAGAAATTCTGCATGCATGGTAATCCCATCTCCTCCCTTCTGCCTCCCTTCCTCCAGCTGGGCCCTGCCTGGCCTAAGACATTGGAATGGTTACTGCTGCTCCTGGGCACCTCTGTCCTCTCCACGGCCCTGCATAGCTAGAGGAGGCTGGCAGAGAAGAGCAGAGGATGGGTGGGGAACCACTGTGGGTGGCAGCCTCATCTCTTTTATTGGCACGGCACTAGGATCAGCTCTGCCTCACCTCCCCTAGCCTTGTTGGGCCAGTTTGAGCCTACCCCTCGGCTAAATCTTGGTATCCTGGTGGGTATAGCTGTTGGAATTCCTTTACAGTAGCAGAGAGATTACACTGTGCGTTTGGACAGCACCTGGCATCATGGGCCCTCATCTCGGCTGGAGCCTCTTGAGGGCTACCCCAGTACACAAACAATAATGGGAAGCTTTCATGGGTTTCATATCAGGCCCCAAGTATCAGAGCTGGGATTAGAACACAGCAACTTCTTACTCCTATGCCGACTCATGCCATTGCGCCGTCTCTCTGGCCTGCATAGTGGGAGGTTGCACTGGGAGCTCAGCCAAGGAACCGGTTCAAAGGCAGGCAGCTGGCTAGGAAGGAGTTTGCAGTGGCCCTAGCATCATCAATGAATGCCTTGGCCACACTACCATGCCCCACAGCCATGACTCAGTTGAGGGATCCTATATACATTGGCAGGACCCCATTACAGGCCCCCAAAAGCCAGAGGGGGCAGTTAAAACCTGTGATCATTCAGGGAGATGAGAATGACAGAACTGTGTTTTTAGTGACATGAAAGATGAG
This sequence comes from Trachemys scripta elegans, assembly GCF_013100865.1. NCBI lineage: Eukaryota > Metazoa > Chordata > Testudines > Emydidae > Trachemys > Trachemys scripta. The sequence goes on from NC_048307.1 coordinate 48,584,902, forward strand.
ATTATCCTTGATGTTTAGACCTTCCCAAAATTGGGATGGTGGTAGGGGTGAGGAATGTTGGGCGCGGTACAGATGTTGTGGGACCAGATCTGCCAACCCCTGGGCTATGGGACCCAGAGAATGTAGCCAAACCCAGACGTGAAATCCTGCCCCTATTGAAATCAATGGGAGTTTTACAGTTGTCTTCAGTGGGGTCAGGATTTCACCCCAGGGGAATTCTCCTTAGTAGAGCTGTTACCCCCAAAACAGAATCTGGGTGCCCCCAGAATAGCTAACCCATTGCCCCCGCCGGGGTTTTCCAAGGGATCCCCTAAAACAGTGCACCTGTTATAACCAATCTGTTCTCATTAGGGATGGGTCTCCATAGTGGCCAAGGAATATCTTAGGCTTGTCTGGAGTTCTGTTTCAGAAGCTCCCCAGAACATCTCAGACCTGTTACCTCCAGAGGACATGGACACAATCGATAAATGATAGACGCAAGCAATATGCTTTTCTAAAACAAGACACCTTTCTATTGGTGCTAACCACAACCCCGACACATTAACAATCTAAAACACAAATCCCTTGCAACATGTTAAAGAGCACCCCAGACGGCAATAACATAGAGTTGAGATGATCCTAGGTGACTGCTCCCCACTTCAAATGACCAGTCTTCCACAGGTTGTTGACAGCAGTTTGTAACAGTCTTTAGGTGTTCATTAGGGCAGGTCTTATCTCCCTCTTCTGAACTGTCTCCTCAACTGACACACTGACCTTTATACCGTTTTTTCAATTCTATTTTTAGACACATGACATCATCCTAATTGTTTACCTTCTTTTGCTAATTGCCAGTTCTGTTTTTAGACTCACAACCATTATTTGATCTGCTGAGTCATTGTTGTTTACCACCTTTTCCCCACCAATTCTATACTTAGCACTATGTGACCTGCAGCTTTCATCTGGTGATGGAGTGACTCTTGCTTATTCAAAATGGAAGCCAGGGATACAAAATGGAATTTGGGGACTTCAAAATGAAGTTTCTCTTGTATCAGAGCCTGTTGAGAAGGAGACACAATGTAACGTCTGTACTTTGACCCATCAACCTTTTATCCCCAATCGGGGATATTGCAGATTATGTATTCCTTATGCCACCTGATCTTAAACCGAACTTCATACTCCTCGATAATCTGTACATTATTCCCTGATAACCAGAAACTTCTATGCTTAAACTCTGTACCATTCACTTTTTTTTTAAACATCATCTTAATAAAAATTTTAATTCTGTCATGGTTGAGTAGCCAGGGGGCAGCAGTTTTGCCTGATGAAGGGAAGAATGTTCCTCTCTCTATTCCTTTGCAGGAAGAGCCCAGCTCTGCTTCTGCCTCTTGCTGAGCCACTGGGTTGCCAGCTCAATACTGTCTCGGGGAGAGAAGAGAGGCTGCTGTCCCAGTGCAGGTGCCTCAGACCTGCAGCTGCCAGTGATGTATCTTCTTTGGTATCTCTGGTACCAGGCTGGGAATGGCTTGGGTTCAGTGTCTGGATATCGTTGGCAGCACCAAACTGAAGATGAAACTTTGATAGAAGGAGTAAGAAAGAGTGGGGAGAGAGAGGAGGGCGTGCTGAACACAGAACAAGAACATATTGCCTTTCTATACAGCCAGCCATTCATTCACCCAAGGATTGCTACATACATTCTAAATGCTAATGGATTGAGCCTCCCAGCAACCCCTGTGAGCTGGTATTATTCCAACTTTATAGATGGGAAAACCGAGGCACGGAGAGTCTGTGACTTGCCCAAGCTCACCCAGTATGTCCAAGCAGAGCTAGAAGTCCTAACTTCCACTTCTTGCGTTTAGTCATGAGGTCATGTATACAGCACGGATTTAGGAATATAGGAATTGCCTGACTGGATGAGACTCGTGGTCCATCTAGCCCAGTATCCTGACAGAAGTCAAACCAGCTGCTTCAGCGGAATGTTCAAGAAACCCTGCAGCAGGTGGATAGGAGATAACCTGGCCCCAGGGAAAGTTCCCTCCTAACCCCCATTAGTTAGAAGCTGGTTATGCCCTGAAGCATGAGGCTTTAGATTCCTTCCAAAACGATTTTTTGCTATTCTTTGCTAATCCTTACTATTCTAACTCCAGCTGTTCTTGTGGATCTGGCTTTAGGCTATAATGAGCCTAGAAGATTAGCTAGGAGGTATTTAAATGACCTGGAAGAATAAACTGTCGATTGCCAGTAAATGGAAATATTAGTGGGTTTTCACTTGTTTGTTCATACAAGAACTATACATAAATCACTCATCTGAATCCCCTGGTATCATCAGTTCTAACTCATTTCTCATGTACAGTGCCTAGCACAGGCCTGGCTGGGGTCTCTAGGTACTATAATGCAAACATTAAATGTAATGTGAGGATGTGAAATGAAACCTGTCTAATACTCTTAGTGATGACGTCCATGTAATTACCTGGATGGGTGGCCAGCTGGCTGGCAAGACTTTCTGAAACAACACACCGGTCTCTGATATTGTGTGCCATCACATGTAGCACTCACATCTAGCCTGTCGGCAGTATGATTTCCTCCAGCATCCTCATGGAATGCTAAGATGCATTTAGCAGACAGAACAGTAATTTAGTCCTTTTCTCTCCACAGCAAGTTGATTTGAAGCTGATAACCCCGCAGATGCCGTCCCCTCCTGGTGAGCTGGTCAGCAGCAGGATTTCGATCTCTTATTGGACTATTTGACCACCAATTTGTTCTAACCTAATCGCTAGGCCGGCACTGACGACTGTGCATCCACTCACCTCCCCCTGAAACTGTTTCAAACTAAAGCCTCCATTGTGGAGTTTTTTTCTCTTCAGGTGCTTGGAGGCTGCTTCGGATGCACTTGCAGCTGAACTGGGACATCACTCTTCCTCTCCGACAGTTTCAACACCGAACACAACGCAGGCACCATTAGCACTGAGTGCACAAAGCTATGCGCCTTTCCTCCCCCTCTCCTCTGCCTCGTGCATGAGTGGGAGAGAGATAAGTGCTTACATGCTTATAAGATGAATAGGTGCTGTTTAAAAAACAATGGATGACAGATAGCAAGATGGGTATGTATGGCAATAGCTGGGTAGATGGGCTTGTACAGAAATAGAGGGGTATTGATGGCAATAAATAAGATGGACAAATGGATGGATGGATATACAGGGGATGGATGGATGAAGAGTGAGAGAGAACTCGCAGGAGACCATCACTTCACATTTCACTGTTCAATTCAGGCATTTCCTCACCAGACCCCTCCCCCCCCAAATATATGAAGGGTGAAACTGCAAGGAAGGAAAATAATTGTTTATGTTGTTCCAAGATTTGTTGTAATAGCACATAACTGAACAAAAGAGAAATCAGAATATCAGGGGGAAATGTCTTAATAGTGGGGCAGACTGTGGAATGGACTCCCAAGAAAAGTGACAGAAGCTCCATCCCTTGGGATATTTAAATTTTAAGGTTTCAGAAAATGCTGGAGGGGGACAATCCAGCACTGGCAGGGAGATGGAATTAGATGAGCCGGATCCTCAGTTGCTGTACATTGGAGTTGCTCCATTCATCTTCTTTTTCATGGCAACTTGAAAAGCAACGTTAAAGGTGGATGTCCAGGTTTGTCATCCGCTCTATGGCTTCTGGTGACATGGAATGAATCATAGTGTCTGTCTGGAGAAGGATTTTAGCGGGCAGCAGTTCACTAGGTGTTCCGGGGTTTGGGTGTCTTCTCCATATTCACATATTGGAGTGTCCTTCATGTTCCATTTGTGTAGTAGGTAATTAAAACACCCATGTGAGTTTGATGTGGTTCTCTGTGATCCATTCCTTACGTGGCATGGTGAAGCCAGATGGTTGATCTCTAGGATCCATGATCAGGTCTTGATTCTGCTGTTTTCCCACAGCCTCTGCCACTTGCCTTTTGGTGACAGTCCCAAGGTTTTAAGGTCTTTGGCCACTAACTAGAAGGGGTTCCAAGTCTTAAGGCAGCATCTTGAGGTTGGGGGTTGGGGATATTTATAAATGGGCAAGTCTGGATTCATTGTTGCATGGTTGTATTCTTGTATTATTGCTGCTTTAATGTTTGCATTGAAGTTACCAAAGTGACGGCAGTCTATGATAGCTGTGAATCTAGTCCCTGGATTATCTCGAAGGTCTTTTTCCACCTCTAATTTCAGTGGCTCTGCAATATGATTCTCCCAGCGATGGTACTAAAAAGCACAAAGAACACCTTGTTCTTGCCTCTCCCTGCTTCCTGCACAAGGCGCCTACTCCTCGCAGCGCTGGATTTACCCAATTTAATCCTAACATTATCTGTTACTTCCTTAATGGGTTCTGCAGGCTCCAGGCAAATCCTACCCTTTGTGCTCAATTAACAGCCTATACCTTGGAGAGTGGGAGGTAATATAAATATTTTCCATGCAGTGATAGGACACTGTTCCGTGGTGATGTCATTATACTATTGATTTGACATCCAGGTGTTAGGAACAGCTGTATGGCAGAAAAAATTGCAACTTTGTTTCATTTTTTTCAGGCAGGGGAGGTGGGTAGCCTCAGCTCTAGGCTGTTCCAGCCCTCTCTGTCCCCCTCCACATACCATGTTCCACCCCAACATGGACTTTATAACCTGCTGCTGTGGGCAATATTATGAACAGCTGGATTCTTTAAAGAGGCACTTAATTCTTCACCTGCTTCCAAATCAGTTTAAGCTGCTTTTAAGCTGCAGCATAAATAACACCCCCAAATAGCCCATGCCAAATTCCAGCATTTGCAAAACTCCTGTTGTATTTTAGTTATTTATTTATGTCAGGTCAGGCGGTAAATTCATGGAGCATCACTGACTTCAAGGGAGCTGTGCTGAATTACGCCAGCTGAGGAGCTGGCCCTTAGTAAGGGACCATCACTATTTTCTTATTTGTCCAATTTTTTTGACTGTTTCTGCCAGGTTCGTTCATAGTGTTGAATTCCTCCTGCTCCTAATGCCTCATTTCTTAAGACCACTCTGCTGCTTGGCTGTTTAATAACCCGGTCCCAGAATTATGCTCCACTGTAAAGGAAAGGTTAAGATGCCATTTTCCCCTTGGAGAGGTTCTGATTGGGTCCTTTCAAAGGAAAAAATATGGGCTGTATTCCTTGGGGCATCCTTTAGTAAATGCGTGCTGTGTAAAGGTGTATTACCTTAACACTACCCTGGGTGTGGCTTTCATTCCAAAGGCATCTTGATACATAGATTCTTACATGGTTGCCATCACCATGTTGTATGAGCATCTCCCAAGAGTACATGTGATGGCATAGCTCATTTTCTTCTCTCTCTTCCCTCCATACAGCAGGGAGTGGACTTGGTCTTGTACGTTTGTGCTATTGACGTGGCATTGCTGCAGGAATCATAGAATATCAGGGTTGGAAGAGACCTCAGGAGGTCATCTAGTCCAACTCCCTGCTCAAAGCAGGACCAACTCCAACTAAATCATCCCAGCCAGGGCTTTGTCAAGCCAGGCCTTAAAAACCTCTAAGGATGGAGATTCCACCATCTCCCTCAGTAACCCATTCCAGTGTTTCACCACCCTCCTAGTGAAATAGATTTTCCTAATAACCAACCTATACCTCTCCACTGCAACTTGAGACCATTGCTCCTTGTTCTCTCATCTGCCACCACTTTGAGCAGTCGAGCTCCATCCTCTTTGGAATCCCCCTTCAGACAGTTGAAGGCTGCTATCATATTCCCCCCTTCACTCTTCTCTTCTACAGACTAAATAAGCCCAGTTCCCTCAGTCTCTCCTCATAAGTCAGGCGTAGGGTTACCATATTTTAATTTTAAAAAAAGAGGACACTCCACGGGGCCCCGGCCCCGCCCCAACTCCGCCTCTTCCCCAAAGTCCCTGCCCCAACTCTGCCCCCTCCCCTGAACGCTCCGCCCCCTGCTCCTCCCCCTCCCCTGATTCCCGCGAATCAAATGTTCGCGGGAAGCCTGAAACAGGGAGACAGCAGGTAAGCTGGGGCGGGGCGTGGCGCGGCCCAGTCCGGCCCCCCTGGCCGAGCGGCTCCATCCGGCAGCCGGCCAGCCCAGGCCAAGAGGCTCTGGCCCCGACGTCTCCCGCCTGGCTCGGCTCGGGCCCTGGGGCGCTGGCCCCTGGACCGGCCCCGGACGAGCACCACCGGCCCCGGCCCGGCCCCGCACCCCTGGCTGAGCACCGCCGGCCCCGCACCGCCGGGCCCTCCCTCCCTATTTTCCCGGACATGTCCGGCTTTTTGGGATTTCCTCCCGGATGGGGATTTGAGGCCCAAAAAGCTGGACATGTTTGGGAAAATCTGGACGTATGGTAACCCTAGTCATGTGCCCCAGCCCCCTAATTATTTTCGTTGCCCTCCACTGGACACAAGCCATTAATCACTACTTGTTGAGCCCAATGATCTAGCCAGCTTTCTATCCACTTTATAGGCCATTCATCCAATCCATACTTCTTTAACTTGCTGGCAAGAATACTGTGGGAGACTGTATCAAAAGCTTTGCTAAAGTCAAGGTATATCAAGTCCATCGCTTTCCCCATTGAAGTGGGTTGAAGTGGATTTTGCATCATGCTCTCAAGGTCTCATTGTGGTCTCTTGGATATTGCATCATGCTCCAATCTTGATCTCTTCCTGGAGAGAACTCCAGATTCTTGAGCCAGTTGGGAGATCATAAAGCCGACCTATCCCCATAGATATATACATGCATATGGCATATAACCACTTCACTCATAAACATGCCACACACATACACACAATAGAACCTTTTGGGGCTGGGAAGGAATTTTCCCCCACATCAGATTGGCAGGGACCTTAATGGGTTTTCTACCTTCCTCTGCAGTGTGGGGCACAGTTGTTTGCCTGCTGGGATCATCTGGGTATCTCTCACTAAATTCCTTCTCTGCCATTGCAGAGGCCTCTGGCATTGGTGCACCTCACTCCTTCCTGTTCTTTGCCTGGGGCATTCGCTAGTTCAGCCTCCATAGGGCTGTAATGCTTTAGTCTAACTGAGATTCCTGGACTCCATGCAGAGGTAACTGCATGGGGTTTAGCTGCAGGGCCGGCTCTGGCTTTTTTCCCACCCCAAGGGGAAAAAAAAAAAAACCTGCGGCGCGGCCAGAGAGGCAAAGCAGGAAAAAAAAAAAAAAAAACTGTGGGGCGGCCGGAGCCAGGGTGCAGGGGGACTCCCTGCGCTGCAGACGTGCCCTGGCTAGCGGGGGGGACGAGGGAGGGAGCGCGTGGAGAGAGAGAAGGGGGGCGGCCAGGGCTTCAGGGGGGCGCTCGCCACGTGGCCCCGAACGCCACGCCTCCTGCCGGGAGGGCTCCGCGCCGCTCTGGTCGGTGGGGAGGGAAGGATGCGGGCTGCCCTACCAAGCTTGCTACAGACCTGGCACCGGCTGGGGCAGATGGAGCGCGCAGCTCACTCCCAGCAGGGCGCTCCCCTCCTCCGTGCAGCCGCCCCCTACAGGGCGGCCGGATCGGCAAACAAAACAAAACAAAAGCGGCCGTGCCGCCCTGGGATTGGGCGGAATGCTGCCCTGTAGAATCTGCCGCCCCAAGCACGAGCTTGCTCGGCTGGTGCCTGGAGCCAGCCCTGTTTAGCGGCCTGTGATATACAGGAGGTCAGACTAGCTGGTCCCTTTTGGCCTTAAATGCCTTTACTCTATGCCTATCTTCCTCCAACTCAGTGTCCAGCCAAGGACTAGCAATATACTTTGCACATAGGCGCCAACTTTCCCCAGCGCCAGTGGGTGCTCGCGCCATCCCCGGCCCCACCCCAACTCCACCCTTTCCCCAGCCCTGCCCCCATTCCAACCTCTTCCCCAAAGTCCTCACCCCAACTCTGTCCCCTCCCTGCCCCATTGGACCCCTTCCCCAAATCACCGCCCCGGCCTCGCCTCTTCCCCGAGCGTGCTGATTTTCCCCTCCTCCCCCCTCCCTCCCAGCCGCACGAAACAGCTCGCGGCGGGCACGCGGCGGAGGTGAGTTGGGCGGGGGGGGGGACAGGCAGGGAGCTGCGGGTGGGTGCAGAGTCCTGGAGCACCCACGGAGTCGGCGCCTATGACTCTGCACACAGTAGAACAAAGTGCTGGGTACTGCAGCTGGTGGGAATTTTTTCATCAGAACACTTTTTTGACAAAATATTTTTTCCCAATCAAAACAAAACTTGCAGTGAAAAATATTCATTTTGATCAACATTTTCTTTTTAACTGAAAACTAAGAAGCAAGTTTTATTATTATTACTTCTCCTAAATTAAACCAGCAAAAGGGTGGGAGGAAACGGGTCTCTGTAAAGAGGCGTACCTGTTCTGCAGGACCCCTTCTGGCCTTGGCTGGTCCAGCCTCAGTTTCCCTTTGCCCTGGAGTTCCTCAATAAGTCCACTGAGGCCTGAGTCTTGGGGACTAATTTATTAACATAACTTCAAACACAGTCTGTCACCCCAGTCTCCCATCAGGCACAGTCCCCCCCTCCCCTTTCTGAGCATTCTCTACTTTGCAGCTTCAAACAGAGTCTGAGATCTGGCTTCAGTTGTTCCCAGCTAAACACAGGATTTCAGCCCTCCCTGCCTGCTCCTTGCTTTCTCCTCTCAGAGCCATGTGGTTACAATAGGGGCCCGTCTTCATGGACCTGTTCCTCCTGGACCTTCAGGCCACTCCTTTGTGAGAGCTTCCACAACTGCTTCCTTCAGGGGTTTTGCCCAGCTCCTCAGCTGGTTCCTCCAACCCCTTAGGCACTTTCCCTTTAGCTTAAGCCACTGCCCAGCTGCTTTCTCTGTCTCCAGCAGCCCTCCTGTCTTTTCCTAGGAAGCTCTCGCACCACCCTTCCTGCCCTCTCTTCCCTCATTTGAAGCCCAGCTATGTTCCCTTTCAACCCAGCAGCAGCAGGCAACTAGTCACAGGGGCCTTCCCTTTCACTTGCGACAGCCTCCCCGCCCCAGCCTGTCCCCGGACAGCCAGCCAGCCCTTTCATATCTCGCTTTTCAGAGCGAGATTAACTACTCTAAGAAGTGAGAGAAAGAGGGGCTAATTCGTTTAATAATGCTATTAATAAACAATTACAAGAGTGTTTTTCCCACTCACAATTAGCACATTGAGAGACGAATTGCCCCAAATAGTTCACATTGATTTTTGGATAACTATGAAACCCTGAGAGCTCCAGCACAATAAATCAGTCTTTGGATTCTTTCCTCCTCATGGTGGCGTGGGAAGATTTTCATTCAGAGGTCCTCTACATTCTATCTGGAGCCACTCACCACCAGACAGCACAGCCACAAGCCTTCCCGCTGACAATGCCTTGGGAGTCTGTTACTGGCAGGCAGGACTGCTAACAAGTAGGTTATGTACTCTCCCTACCTACCCCTCATGCCCTGGAGCTAACCGTTCTGCCTCCATTGTATTCCTAGCTCCTTCCAGCATGGGGGATAGATCACACTAGGGATTGAGTCTAGGTCCCCATGCATCAGGTCATATGCAGCAATTAGTCACGTGGCTATAGATCCCAACTGAGGACTTTATACCGAGGAACTAATTAATATTCATCCAAAAAACCAGGGAAACTCTCAAACAAAAAAATGTGAAGAAAAAAGAGTGAAGGTTGAAAGTGTGTGTCATGGAGCCCAGGCAATATTCCACTTTCTTTACAACAATTTTACATCTTACACAAACAAACACACAAATATTAAAAAGGCTGAAAACGAATAGTAAAGGGATCCTGTCACTTCCACAATTCTGTATAATGTTTTGTCTCTCACTATCATTCTATACCATCCACCCCATGTAACCTACACCGTTAATCTACGCCACTAACCTATATCACCAACCCAATCTTAACTTTGCACCCTAAAACTTGAAAGAAATATATACAAAAGTCCAAATAACAGAACCCTAGGAGATTATAAAATCCCCATTTCCTATTCAAAGGGGCCATTTTCAATACACTGTAATGCTAACATAATTGTCAACATTACCCACTTAATAAAAGCCCCAAACAATCCCCTGCATACGTTGGTTGTTACACAACATAGTTCATTTAGATAACAATACAGATTTCCTAGGTCTACATTATTGTATGTGTACACAAACTTACACCACCATATAATCATCCCATTTCATAACAGCACAGAGAGCAATCATTCCAAGGCTAATCATAAAAACAATCAGCTACTCCACCAACACATCGCACTAGGAACAAATGTATAGAACTCTAACAAAGCTTTAATGTTCCCTAGGACAACATTCCTTACAAAACCTTTACTGCACATGTAGGAGAAGAATCTACCAGCTTTACTCACACTGCGTAGTATCTTATTCTGTGAATACTATTCTGAAGTGTCCTGCAATAGCATCTCGAGGTCCCAGCCAAGAATAGGCCTCCGTTGGGCTATGTGATGAACAAACACTTAAGGAGAGACAGTACTTGCCCTGAAGAGCTCACAATCAGAATTTGCAAGACAGACGTGGCATGCGAGGAGAAGTAACTTGACCAAAGTCATACAGCTGGTTAGTGAAAGAGCTAGGAAGAGAACCCAGTTGTCCTGTCTCACAATCTAGTGTCCTATCCTCTGAACTGTGCTACAATTGATTTCAATGTGCTACTCATAGATTAAGCTGCTACTCAAGGTGAGTAAGATGCTCAGACTCTGGTCCTTAATAAACAAAGAATAATATACCCAACAGGCCTTTTTTCCATTACAGGACAAATCACTGATGGTGAGTGATGAAGTCTAATCCAAACTCATTCATTGAAGTCAAAGGAAGGACTCACATTGATTTTAATGGGCTTTGGATCAAGTTCTACATGGAGAACTAGCTGAATCCTATATCTGCTTATACCTGACATAGAAATATTTGGTTGTTTTAAGGTTGTCGAGTCTTTACACACAAAGGAGCAGTGTGGCTCAGTGGTTAGAGCACTACACAGTCTTGGGAAACCTGAGATCTGTTCCAGGCTCTGCCACGGGCCTGCTGGGTGACCTTAAGCAAGTTGCTGTTTTACTCAGTGCCTCAGTTTCCCCATATGTAAAATGGGAATAAAGATACTGACCTCCTTGTAAAGCCTTTTGAGATCTATTGGTGAAAAGTGCTAGATAAGAGCTAGGCGTTGTTAATAATGATGTGGGCTGGACATCATTGAAACATGCTTTCAACCTTAACTCTTTTTTTAACAAACTATTTGTCTGTAAATAGATTCAGTTCCCTGTCTCAGACTAGCTGCTCCAAGCATGCAGCGGGAAGGAGGAGGAGCTTTTTACTAGCCGTTGGCTCATAATCTTGGCACCAATTCCCCTTCTGACAGTATTCTGGGCTTTGCTCATTTCAATTCTCATGCTGTTCTTTTTTTAAGGAACAAAACTGGCGTCAGGGAGAAAGGAAGGAGACAGGTTGCTAAGCTCCTTCCTCAAATCCACAGCAGTTTTTTCTTGCTTCATGCCAGGGCTTTCTGTAGGGTGCCTTGATTTATAACCCAGCATGTTATGGTGAAGCCAGCCAGAGCAATTCCTGCTTCCTGGACCCTCTCAGCTCTCACTAATGATGTATTAATATGCCCCATCTTTTCTATATTGGCTCTCCCTTCCAGCCAAAGGACCCACTGCCTCATAAATGCTTCCTCTCTACACAGTCTTCTCATAGTGAATTCAGATCTTGAAGCTCTCCCTGTCTAGTTGGCCCTGTGTGGGGAAACAGTAACATTTCAGAGAAAGCTCTGATAGAGGCCTCGAGCTTAACCTTCCTTCATAATATGTAAATGGGGCTTCCAGGACTACTCTCGTAATCCTTCCTATGTGACCTGAGCTGTCTCTGTTTGTCCAGAAGGCCTGTGAGGCCCACCATTTTCACAGCCAGTAGGCCTGCCAATGAAGGCTTCTCAGATTACAATATTTCTACAACCCGAAGCTTATCCCTACAGCCTGGCTGAGTCTCACCACAGTCTCCTCATCTCCTGTAGGAGTCTTCTCTATTGCAGGTTTATCCTAGAGCTGCGAAAATTGACCAAACCCTTTTTTCACTGGAAAATGCAGAGTTAGCAGCACTGAAATGGCTCACAAATTCGTGCTGGTTTGTTCATTTTCAAGAAACCCAAAAAGTAAAAATTTAAAATTTTTTTTTGTTCAAAATGACTTTTCATGTACGTAGCTCCTTTGATATTTCGTTTGACCCAAAATGATTTTTTTTTGACTTTTTGAAATTACCGGTAAACAGAAAAATCATTTTTTTGCCCAACTCTAGTTGATCCTTTGCTGCTAACTCTCCAACTGCCTGGAAAAACCCACCTATCTCCCTCAATGTCATTCACCCTGCTTTTTAAATTGCAACTTACCACCTACCTCTTTTCTGTTGCCTTCAACCAGTGAGCAGTCCCTACACCTGCATTCTTACCAACTTTGCAGACTCCTTAGAACACAACCTTTCCAAACTGAGGTGTATAATACTTGTCACTCCAGTTTCTGCTCCCGGCAAATCTGCCTCTTGTTCCACTTAGCACCTCACATGCTGTATAATGAGGACCCCCCAAATTTGTCAGCCATAAACTCACTCTGGAAAGCTGACAGAAGCTTAGATCGATGTGAGTTATGAAGGGGATGAGGACAGGTAGTATCGCTCAGAAGTATGCATCACTGCAGGAAATCAGTAAACATTAGGAACAGTTGAGGTTAGAACCCCCTGTGCTCAGGAAGTGCCTGCTCCAGTGTGGATTGAAATGGTTGGAAAGCTTCCCATTGACTCCAGGGGGGTTTGGATCATGCCCTACATGAGATGTGCAAAGAGTGAGATGCATTTGCCTGCGGTTTAGAGAGACCCTGTTGCTGTTTATTAAGAGCATGGACTTAGAGGGGGATAAAATGGGCAGTTGCAGGCAGGGTATTCTGGGCAAAGATGGGGTATTTAGTTACAAACCCCTATCATGTATCTTGAGGGAGACCCATAAATTCTTGCATCATTGATCACCACAAGGGGGCGACCCATATAGTCACTGGGATGTTGGAAGTTACCTCTCCCTGCACCTACTTCACCTGCTCAAAGTAACTTGGAGTTACAACAAGGAGGGACACTCTCCATTCACCCTCTTTTCCAGGACACAGCGCAGGTCCTGCCAATGGAGAAAGAAGGAGCCAGCCAGAGACCCCAGTGAGCAGACCTAAGACCCCAGCAGTCCTGAAGGAGCTGTCATATGCTCTTGGGGGAGCTGGTGATAGAGGCTGAGGATGAGCTCACACTCAGACGTTGATGACACACAGTAGGAACACTGAGAATGTCCTCCGAGGAGGCTGCTGATGGGGGGGCCCATAGCTGCTGGCTGCAGATGTGAGCAGTGCTCCTGGAATCTGTGAGTGACTGGCTCCCTGAACGATAAGGTCTGTGAGGTAATATCTTTCATGGGACCAACTTCTTTTGGTGACAGAGACAAGCTTTCCAGCCTAGCTTGTCTCTTTCACCAACAGAAGCTGGTCAGTCCCATAAAAGATATTGTCTCACCCACCTTGTCTCTCTCACATCCTGGGGCTGACACAGCGACAACTATACTGCTCCCTGAGTCACCTTCATGGGGCAGTTGTGAATTTAGCACAGGACTGTTGGGCCTGCTGCATCAGAGCATTGTTCAGCACCCTGCTAGCTGTGTCTGGTTTTAGATACAGAGAGAGGAGGATCAGGAGAGATTGTAAGTGAGTTTGTGGAGGGGGGGAAACCCCAAAAGATGGATGAGATGATCCCCTCCTCCCCAGGACTAATTGTGCAGGTGGTTCCCGGCAAGCTAAGGGCTACCTTGGGCATTGGCAGCCACTCCCCCGCCCATCTCCATCCTGTGTTTTTTCCTCTCTGCTAAGTGACAGGCAAACAGATTGAGAGCTGGGAGGAGGCCCCAGGTGCTGCTGGAGCTTCAGCTGCTTCCCCTGGCAGCGCCTGTCACTCATTATCTGCATAAATTAGCCATCTGAAGACACTCTGGGGTTGGAGAGAGCAGGGTATGTGGGAGTGAAGCCGGTGCTGCCTGTAATTCTTTATCCTCCCTTTGATTCAGACATAGACTGTCTCTGCTCCAGACAAACCCACCTTTCACACTGCATTTTTCTACTGCACAAAGCAAGCACCTGGGGACGTTGACGCAAAGGGGCTGCTGGATTGGTGGTGTTTTCTGGAGAGGGCGATTGCCTTATGCAGTTGAAAGGGCCAGTGACTGTTCCTATGGGTTATACTCACATTAGTGGGTGGGGCAGAGGTATGTAAATCAGCTAATACATATTAAATAATCCTCTTACAACTCACAAATCACAATCTAAAACACCAGCCGTCAAAAATGTAGGCAACATTTCTGAGAAAATTCTGTCCTTTAAAACTATTTTTTTAAACAAAATTCAAACTACTTTTGATGAAAAAATTCATCAACATTTGAAAATTTTTGCCCAGGTGATTGAAAAATAACAAAGAAGATTCACCAGAAAATGAACTGCATTTTTGTTCTGTTTTCCCTTGACTAAATCTAGGTGAAAATGTCATCAGAAAATTTGAATTTGGAAAATTTCAATCTGCTCTAATCTAAAACCACGAAACAATTAAAATATGAATGATGATGATGATTATTGGCATTGTAGTAGCACCTCAGACTCCAAGTCATGGACCAGGACCCTGCTGTGCAAGGTGTTGTACACAGAACAAAAAGACAGTCCCTTGCCCAAAGAGCTTACAATCTAAGTATGATGTATTCATTCTGTGGGCCATCCTTAAGATATAGGGACCGAGAAGAACAACAGTAGGGTTCCCTGAAGCAGCATTGCCCTGCCTTGAAAATGGACTCTGAAGTGTTTTGTTGGGAGGGCATTTCTTCAGTACCAATTGGCTCACCTTATCCATTCTGGGTACAGCCCCTGGTAGGGGAAGAACCTGGACTGGATTTCTGTGCCCAGCTGTTAAAGACCCAAGGGGCCAAATTTGCTTGGCACTCAGTCTTTCCTATTGAGAACAATCAGAGCTGCAATGCCCTGAGCGCTCTTGAAAATCTGGCCCAAGACGAGTGGTGTACAAATGTTTTAGTCTGTGGGAAGAATGTGTTATTTCAGGAAGGTTAAAGGGGGATGATCAATGCTTCATCTATTTCTCTTAAACCATATACAAAGCAATTGTCTCTCTTTATCAGCCTCCCAGTGTGACTATTGGAATTGCTTGTGTCCCACCAACTGGCTGATTTTGGGTTGAATCGGAGATGTTGCCAAGTGCATCAGGTTGGCTAAGTTTGTATCTCTGAGGAGCCCCCTACTACTATAGTAATGGGCCTGGCTTGGAGACTTCAGTTTAAAATCTCCAGGGGGGAGATTTTCAATCCATAATCCAATACAAATTGACTTCCTAACATACTGGCCCTCAAGAGCTATCCTTGAGAGCTCTGGGGGCCATAGACTGGATACCCCTACTCCACATATACTTATGGGGACAGGGGATCATATGAACTGAATTTCTCTGGTCACATGGTACAGACTCGTGGTGTGTCCAGCTGGAATGGAGTATGAAACTGCAATATGTTCTGGAGTTCCTTCCCCTGTGGAATGGAGATGTACGATGTGATGCATGCCCATGGGAGGAAATCCCAGACCCGAATATGTCTGTCCAGCTGTCCATTTCATCCTCTTCCCCTGGGGAGAGGAAGGTGTAACCATGAGATTCTCCTGCTGCTCTCAGATGTGAACCCCCTAAATTTCATGCTTGCAAAGCCACAGGCTGCAGAGCCAGGGAGACCACCCAGACCATGGCCTAACCACTTTTAAGCAGGTACAAGGACCTTCCATTCACCTTATGCCAAGGGGACCTGAGGAATGTGCTGTGATAATCTAGACTTTGTGACATATAGCAAGGTCAGAACCTCTTACCTGGTCTATGAGGGGGGCTGAGCTCTGAGTTGGGCTTTATTTGGGAGCTGGCACTCAAATTTGGACTGGGGGGGGACCCCTAATAGGGATGGCCAAAGCAGAAGGGGCCACGTGGGAGGGAGGTGGAATGGGCTGCACTGTGACATACCCAGGGGCAGGTGGATATATTCCTGTGAGTAGTAGCTGAAGCAGATTGAAGTAGGATGTGGAGCTTCGGCCACATCAGCCAAACATTTCTGCATTCTCCCTCTCCAACTCCCTCTTTATTTTTCCTGTTGCCTGGGAGCTGGGGTTAAAGCCGGGGGGATCCCTGTCGCTGAGCACTGAAAATCTCATCTCATCTGTGGCCTTGGGCAGCTGTGATAGAGGCACGTTGCTAGGCTCTCCTCCACTGGGCCACTGCTTTACAGCCAGTCTGTAGGAGTCAATACGGCTCCCAGCTGGAGACTCCCTCCTTCCTGCCGCTCGAGGGCTGCTTACTCCTGCCTGCCTGAAGCCAATGCGTACTGCTTTCCCTGATGAAGAATATTGATGGGCTCTAGGAACAACTGAGTTTCAGATCACCTTCAAAGAGAAGAAATCAGATTGAATCAATCATTACCGCCCTCCACATGCATTTGGCAGGGTCCCTCATAACCCTTTGGCACACAGACTCCCTCCTATGCTGACCTTAAACAGCCCCCCTGGATTCACTCCTGCATCTTCCCCACCAGACCCCTCCATCTATCTGTGTCCCCCTGCCCTTCCCCCCACATATGCAACAGCTAGAGCTTGTCAGGTTTCCCCACGGCAAACCACTGCTCAGTACCATCTCCAGAGCAGTATCCTAGCAGGGATGGGACACATCCACCTCCAAGGGTCTAAACACACTTCCTGTCCCTGGGTTGTCTCAGCAGAGGCAAATGAGCCACAGCCAGCATGCTCTGCCCTTGGTATAGACCAGGGGTCGGCAACCTTTGGCACACGGCCCGTCAGCGAAAGCTCCTGGAGGGCCGGAACAGTTTTTTACCTGCAGCATCCGCAGGTTCAACTGATCGTGACCCCCACTGGCTGCAGTTTGCCGCTCCAGGCCAATGGGGGCTGCAGGAAGCGGCGCGGGCTGAGGGATGTGCTGGCTGCTGCTTCCTGCAGCCCCCATTGGCCTGGAGTGGCAAACCGCGGCCAGTGGGAGCCGCGATCAACCAAACCTGCAGATGCTGCAGGTAAACAAACCGTCCCGGCCCGCCAGGGGCTTACCCTGACAGGCCACGTTCCAAAGGTTGCTGATCCCTGGTAGAGAGGACCTCTGTCCTCTCTGTGTGCTAGGGGCCACTAGCTTTATTTTATGAGCAATGGGCTGATAGAAAGAGCCTGGAATCTTAGGATGATCTCTGACCATTAAAACCAAGATTGCACCTAGCCCTTGGTTCATAGAATCATAGATTCCAAGGCCAGAAGGAACCATCGTGTTCATCTAGTTCTGACCCCCTGCATAGCACAGGCCAGAGAACTGCCCCCAAATAATTCCTGTTTGAATGAGGGAGGATCTTTTATCAAAACATCCTGGCTGGATTTTAAAGTTGCCAGTGATGGAGAATTCACCACAGCCTAGATGCATGTTATTGGTGGGATGGGGCAAGGCGGCTCCAGCATATTTACACTGGAGCCAGGCAGAGTTCTGGCCAGTGAACTCTTGGCATGCAAGGGCAGGGTAAGTCTAGTGGTACTGGCGGTGCGAGATTGCCAGAAGGAGGTGGGAGAGAGTGCAGAGGAACACATGCATCATACCCTGTAGAAGTGTGCATTGGTATGAGAGGCTG
Organism: Trachemys scripta elegans; assembly: GCF_013100865.1. Taxonomy (NCBI): domain Eukaryota; kingdom Metazoa; phylum Chordata; order Testudines; family Emydidae; genus Trachemys; species Trachemys scripta. The sequence continues at coordinate 48,602,570 of NC_048307.1, forward strand.
CTAGTTATGTACACACACACACAGCACTCCCGGGGGCATTGCTGGCTGTTAGAGCATGCCCCCTCCTCAGTCACAATCTTGTCCAAGTGTGTGTGTGGGGGCACTGAGGTCAATGAGAGTGGGGGAGGAGACTTGAACTTTAAAGGGAGTGATTCTTTTCCCTTTCCATTTCTTCTATTAGTCAATTCTCCCGCATTACATATAGCAAATGCATTGCAATGAATTGGCCACTCTGTTACTGACCCGCTGGGTGACCTTGGGCAAGTCTCTGAGCCTCAGTTTCCCCTCCCACCCTTGGTCTGTCTGGTCTGTTTAGACGGTAAGCCCTTGAGGGCAAGGCCTATCTCTCACTATGTGTCCGTACAGCACCTAGCACAACGGGGTCCCAGTCACAAGTTGGGGCCTGTCATTTTAATAATGTCACAAGTTATTAATGATATCTAGACAGAAAATAGTTGGGTAAAGAAATCAGTGATCTGTTTGCTAACATGTTGTTATTTTACAAGGATAAACTCAGTTAGTCAAATTTCTTAATGTCTTAACAAGCATATATATATATATATATATATATCACTCCATTCTTTGGGCAGGTTGTTTGCCTTGTAACTCAGGCAATATGATGAGTGATGTCACTACAGGCGAGTCTGAGTCGCTAAGCTCAAACTGTGATACCCAGAGGTGGCAGAGGTGTGAGATCTGGGGCTCCATCTAAATTAGTCATGCAGGAAGGCTATAGTAGGTTTTTATCCTCTTCTGTGGGCAAGCTGTTAGAGAGACCAAGATCCAGGATTTCACAGTGCGGGTTGCATGCACAAATACAGCTTGCACGAAAGAGCCTTGTGCTCACTCTGCCTGTCAAGCAGCCAATCAATATATATCTCAAAGCAGGCAGTGTATGCCCTGCAAGGTATTACTTCTAGTTCAAATCAAACTCTCTCCAGTCCGCTAATTTATTTGGCCCACATACCAATCAGGTGATACCTCTCTTCTTTCAGCCCTCCCCACCATACAGCTCCTGGCAAACACAATCTTCACCCTGTCCCCAAACCAGGGGACACACCCGATTATCCTGGTGGAAGCTGTCTCGGTTATACGGTGACCCCAACTGCCACGGGCCCAGCCAGTGAGCGTGTGCTATTGAATTCCCCAGGCAATAAAAGTTTAGCACAGATTGGACCGTAATAGGAATCTGCAGCATGGCTCCGTACTTGCTAGCAGCTGCCTCTGTCGCTAACTGCTCAGTCCTGCGGAGGTGCTGTGCTTCTTTGAAAGTCCCTGGTTAGTTGAGGGGGCCTCAGGTCAGAGCAGGATCAGTTGCTAACTGAGCATTGCACTCTCCGCCCAGCGTTCCACACAGCACGTTCACTCGTAAAGGCACAGCCCTCCTGCAAGCCCAATACACAGACCATGGCCAAAGAGAAAGGCCGAACCCAGAGAGAATTAGCCCCTCACTGTACACAGGGCAGAGTAGTAGAAAGGGGACAGGAGTGCTAAAGAAATAAGGGCACCTTTACAATAGGGACCATTATCCTTCCTCCCCCGCTTTAGCTTGCTGTTATTTCCCGGCAGCTGGGACCGGGTATTAAGGGGAGCAGAATGAAAAGGAAAAATCACATGCATTTTTTAATGGAATATTAACAATGCTGGTGCATTTCCCTTGTAGCTCCTTTCATCCCCACTGTTCTAACAAGCAGCTTTTACCCTCATTTGTCACCGAGTGGAGTTTGCAGAGATTCTTTTCGGCTGCGTGGAAAGCAGCAGGGCCCTCCTAGGCTGTGTGATTGACGTATGCGCTGAGTGAAAGGCCGGGGTTTGTTGGGTGTTTGTTTGGTGCGGAAATGATTTCTATTCCATTGCTGAGAAATATTTCACTGGAGAAGTGAATGGCAGAGCCGGGGAACGAGCTCCCTGATCAGGGCCGCCCGGGGGGGGGGCAAGTGGGGTAATTTGCCACAGGCCCCGGGCCCCACAGGTGCCCCCACGAGAATATAGTATTCTGTAGTATTGCAACTTTTTTTTATGGAAGGGGCCCCCTGAATCCTCTGGGCAGCCCTGTCCCTGATTGCATTCCTGGGGAATGTTCAGCACACCTGCCCCCTCCTACCAGGAAACAACTGAACTAATTGCTTGGGCTAGAGAAAAGAAAAATGAGGAGCTGGGGAAGGGGTGTGTGTGTCAAAGGTATGAAATGAAGGAGCCAGGTGCTCTGTGCAGATAGGGTGACCAGATATCCCGATTTTATAGGGACAATCCCGATATTTGGGACTTTTTCTTATATAGGCTCCTATTACCCCCCGCCCCATCCCAATTTTTCACACTTGCTATCAGGTCACCCCATGTGCAGAGAACCCCAGACAACACCCTCTGCTCCTTGAAGGAATCCAAAGGCATTGGATGTGCCCAGAGGAACGCCACCTGGATACCGATGATTACTAGGGAAAAGAGGGGGAAAGGAAATGGCCTATTTAATTCCAAGAGGATGGGCCTAAGCTCACCTACGAGAAAAGTCTTCCTCCTGCTCCTCCAATCTAGGGAAGGGGCTGCAGAATCCAGAAGACTGCTAATTGAGTGGGACAAAAAAAAAAAAAAAGAAAAAACAGGAACAGGAATGGGGGGTCAGAAGTTCAAAATAAGGAGTCCAGACAGGGACACTGAGCAGAGAACCCCAGACAACAGGGAGTCCAAGGAGTCAGTGGATGCTGCCCAGAGAAACTCCGCCTGGATACCTGACTAGGGAAGAGAGGGGGAAAGGAGTGGGACTGACAGCTCTGGAGAGTGAGGTCTCAATTTAGCCACAGAGCAGGACAGCGCTGGCAACAGCAGTACAAGCTCACACCATCAGGGCTGGATTAAGGCATGGGCAGTCCAGGCCCATATCCAGGACCCTGCTGCTGGAGTCATATGATGAGATCAGAACCTCAGCTTTCATTTAAAAAAAAAAAAAAAAAAGATGTCTCTAGCCCTCCTGAATGTAAAGAAAAGCTCGAAAATGTGACCCCAAGGGTGCAGACAGCCTGAATCCACAGCTCCCAGGGGTGTGAACTGCATCATTCACCGTACATCTGCAATCTGCAGCCACCTCAAGCAGGGCCAGGGCCAGGACGTGCCGGTGGGGCCATGGCCAATGATTACGTGATTGTTGTAATTTATCTCTGACACCAATGGATCTGAAGGGAGCTGTGTGCTGTGATCCAGGTTCAGGCAAGGAACATGGACAACAATTTAAGCATTACAAAACCAGGGAACAGCCCCTCCCCACCCCCCGCATACCCCATGTGGGTGGCACAACCACAATTGCAGTTCCTGTGCTCTCAGGAATTCAGGAGCTGGTCCCTGCAAACCACCCCAAAAAGGGGCAGCCATGCAGGGGAGCATATACTGCAGCTCCTTTAAGGTGTGTAGCAGATGGCATGCTCCCTTTGTGCCCCGAGATGCTGCCACGCTGCCCCATGTGCCTTAATGGCACCATCTGGCCCGAATGATCCCATGCCACCTTTCTGAAGGGTAGGGGTTTACTCCAGTGCCCTTGGCCACAGTCTTATGGCCCCCCTGCTGATATGCAGCAGCCCCCATGCCAGCCGTCTGCCCACCCAGGAGAGACCACAGCTCATTTTCACTTGGGATGCAGCACATCCATCTGTAGCTACAGCTTGAGAAGCAATTTGTGCTGCAAGGTGCTACAGAATCTGCTCTGAGAGCGTAGGAAGTGAAGAGGGAGGCCCCCATAGAGGAAGAGATTTAGAGGACGAGAGCTATTCAGTTTAAAGAGGAGATGTGTAGGAAGTATCATAAAAGAGATTTATCCAGTAATGACTGGGATAGACGAGGCCACTGCCTTTAACCCACTCTCTCCGTCAAGAACAAAGGGACACATATTTAGAAGGAATGCAATGAGGTATTTCGCAGCAAAATCGATCACTTATATAACTTTCCACCCCCCTCCATCATTTATTACAGTTTGTACTAGAGAAGCATCAATAGCCCCATCTGAGATCAAGGCTCCGTTATCTAAGCACTGTATATACTCATGGTAACAGCCAGCCCCACCCTGATGCGCTTACAAGCTAAACAGGCAAGGCAGGTACAGGGTGTGAGGGGAAACAGAGTCACAGAGAGCTGACAACAGCAGCAGAGCTGGGAATAGTCCCCAGGTCTCCTGACTCAGCCTAGTGCCCTAACCACTGGCTCACACTGCCTCTTCTCACTGGTTTGGGAAACATGGGAAACTGCAAAGCTAACCTGCTGGGGAGCATTTACTTTGGGGGTTTATTGGCAGCAGGGTGGTGATCCTATACTGCCCACAGAGGAGAGGAACTGGCTATCTGCTCATCTAATGCTGCCATTAGCTTTTGCAATGGATTCTGGGCAGTATCTGATCATTTGAGAAGCACCCCTGAGCAGTGTGGCTTCCTGCTGGCTGGTGCTGCAATGCAGTGGTCACCTTTTCCCTCGGTCCAGTTTCCCTCCTCCAATGCTGGCCCATGGCTTCTCATACACTGTGCCCCTGGTCTGCCACCTGGATGGTCCTCATGTCTGTCGTGGGAGTGGAACCCACTGGCTCTTGTGTTATGTATTGCCCACATTGCCTGCTCCACTGAGGCAATGAGGACATGGGGCTGTTACCGCTCTCAGCTTGAGAGCCTGGCTCTTTGGCTCAATTCTGGGGATCATGGGTCAGCCTCTAGTGCAGAAATGTCTTACCCTGCAGCTGCCCCACTCAGCCAATGAGACCACCAGCAAATGGAGTGCAGTCCATGGGTTCAGCCAGGCTATGGGGAGCACACCACTTGGAGACAGGTAAGCAAGTAGCATTATTCCCATTGCACCGATGGGGAAACCGAGACACAGAGAGCTCTAAGTCCAGATTTTCAGAAGTGGCCTGTTGTTTGGGTGTCCAGCTAGAGAGTCTGGGCCCCCAAATTCCCTTGTCAGGCTTAAGGTGCCTCAGGCTGGGCACCCAAGATCAGAGGACAGATTTGTTGGCACTAGCCCCTGCCTAGAGGGCACTGGGATCTAGTGGATGAGTCAGGGGCTGATTCTGACGCTGATGGGCTCTGTGACCTTGGGGAGGTCACTTGCATTCCCTGAGCCTCTGTGAAAGGGGTTAATGATATTTACGTTGGCAGGACCTTGAAATCCCTCCTGCCTTACAGGGCACTGACACTGAATAACACTGACCTCCTGCACACAAGTTGCTCCTTTCTTGCAGGGCAGGTGGAGGCTTAAGTCTCAAAGACCACGCCTACATCTTCAGGTTGCTGTGAGGCCCCGTAACCTTTGGGAAGTGTTGTATCCATGCATAAGACAATTCAGACCAGGCAGTGGGCCATGTGGGAGCAGAATCTTGAGCTTCTGGCTGCCAGCGCTCTGCTCACCCCACTAGGCCAGGCTGTCTCGTTGCCTCAGCCACTTGCCTGAAAAGCTCCTGAAATCAGGCCCACATCAGTGAACTGCTAAATAATCTTTTGCCCAACTCCGTTCCCAGAGGTTGCCCCTCATTCACTTAGCTTTCATCTGCAGCACTGTCACTCCCCTAGTATGGAAATGTCCCTTCTAGGATCCCACACAATGATGCTGTCAAGGCTGTATCCCCACTTTGAACTTTAGGGTACAATGTGGGGGCCTGCATGAAGACTTCTAAGCTTAATTACCAGCTTAGCTCTGGTCTGCTGCCACCATCTCAAGCTAATTCCCTTCCCCGAGAAGCCTTGAGAAACCTTTCACCAATTCCCTGGTGAATACAGATCCAAACCCCTTGGATCTTAAAACAAGGAGAAATTAACCATTCCCCTCCTTCCTCCCACCAACTCCTGGTGAATACAGATCCAACCCCCTTGGATCTAAAAACAAGGAAAAATCAATCAGGTTCTTAAAAGGAAGGCTTTTAATTAAAGAAAAAGGTAAAAATCATCTCTGTAAAATCAGTATGGAAAATAGCTTTACAGGGTAATCAAACTTAAAGAGCTCAGAGGACTTCCCTCTAGTCTAGGTTCAAAGTACAGCAAACAAAGATAAACACTCTAGTAAAAGGTACATTTACAAGTTGAGAAAACAAAGTAAAACTAAGATGCCTTGCCTGGCTATTTACTTACAAGTTTGAAATAGGAGAGACTTGTTTAGAAAGATGTGGAGAACCTGGATTGATGTCTGGTCCCTCTCAGTCCCAAGAGCGAACGAACACCCCAACAAAGAGCACAAACAAAAGCCTTCACCCCCCCCAAGATTTGAAAGTATCTTGTCCCCTTATTGGTCCTTTGGGTCAGATGCCAGCCAGGCTACCTGAGCTTCTTAACCCTTTACAGGGAAAAGAATTTTGGAGTCTCTGGCCAGGAGGGATTTTATAGTACTGTACACAGGACAGCTGTTACCCTTCCCTTTATAGTTATGACAGATGCACTGGGAAGAAGAGGGCTCCCAGGACCCGCTTCACACAAGCCATCAGCTGCTGTTTGTTTCCTTGCCCCTTGTCATGGGCTGACCGATCCTCTGAAGCAGGCTGGGCTCAGCCTTGCCCAGGACTTAGCAGCTCTCCCTCAGCCACATATAGTATGTTTACACTGCACAATAAGCCTAGGCTCCGACTCAGGTTTGAGCCCAAGCCCTGCTTCCATCTACACACAGCTCAGTCTAACTTGGAGCAGCAAGCACTCAGATCCTGGGACCCTGCTAGGGGTGTGGGTCAGAGCCAGAGTCCCACTGTGACTCAGAGCCAAGTCTTGTCATTTTTTGCACTCTCTGTAGTGCAGCATGGACCCATTAGCACAGCTGTGAGACCCAGGCCCAGCAGTTGTAAACCCAAGTTTACAATGCAGTGTGGATGCTCTAGCACAGGCCTGGAAATGCCGAGTACACAAGCCCGGGGCCTACAGACCCTGGATTTACAGTTCAGTGTACACATACCCATAAAGGCTAATTAGTGGCCCCAGCTCGGTGTAATGGGGCTTAATTAGAAAGACTGACCCCAGCTGTGGTGGTGAAACAGGGAGGGCACTACTTAAATACAGCTGGGAAGGCAGTGGTGTGATGAAGACTCTGAAGCATTCATAGTGAGCAAGGTAGACATTTGGGGGAAATGTGGAGTTAGGGCCTATAGAGAGGAGGGAGATCCCCAGAGGTAAACTGCTGGGGTCCTTGCTGAAGGGAAGTAGTGGGGAAATCCTGCTGGGGAAGAGGCAGTTCAAGAGAACTGATGCAGGGCCAGGAAGAAGGGGATTTCAATCAAGCTCTGTGGGGACAGAACTATAGGGCAGTGTGAACTTTAAGTTGCCCTTTGATTACCCCAGAAGAGTGTTATGTGACTTGGCTACAGGGCAAAGCCCAGGGAGGGCTGGGCCTGGCCATCGCAGGGCCAAGGAAGTGGCTACTGTGGGGGCATGAGTGGTGAAGTCCCCTGTAATGCTGTGCCTAGGCACAATCAGGTGCTTTTGAGATGAGGACACAAACGTATGCCCCCCTCATTGGCCCCTGGGATGATGAACTCTTTTGTGAGGATGGAAAAAACAGCAGCCCATGTAGGGTGACCAGACAGCAAACGTGAAAAATCAGAACATGGGGGGGGGGGAGGTAATAGGAGCCTATATAAGAAAAAGACCCCAAAATCGGGACATCTGGTCACCCTAAGCCCATGTAGCTCATGCCTCTGGGCCTAGTGGCTGCACAGACATACAGTCAATAGCAATACTGTCCACAGCAGCTTTTCTGCTCATTGCCCTCCCCAGCTGCCTGTTGGGAAAATAAGGACCAGAGCAACTATTGCCGCTTGGGTCTAGCTAGGAATCAGCGACGCCCAGCTCTGCCGTGCCACTAACTGCTCTCATTAAGGGTATCGGCATCATGGCTCCCTGGGGTGGGAGCCTGCGATGGCCACTCCCCTCTGATTTTCCTAGGGATTTTCTTTGTTCTGCTAGTCTCTTTGCATCCCGCCGGCACAACCCCCACCGCCTTGCCTTGATTTCTTCCTTATGGCCATTTCCTAAGGAGTTTACTTTATCCAGCGTGCTTCTGGTTTAAGCAACCTAGATTTCTACCTGTTTGTCTGCCTACTTCCACACTGGCCCCTGGGAGGTCCCTTTCAGATGCACTGGAGCCCCACTCAGACACTGTGTTATCTCATGGGGTAACCCACAGAAGAGGGTGGAGAACTCCCTGGGGGAGCTGGGGGTGCACGGCCCAGGAGCTGTAAATATGCTGTGCTGGCCCATACTGTAAGTTGTTGCATTTCAGTGAGAGTGCAATGGGGCTGCTGCCTCACTTGGGCATGGAGAGCAATATGGCCATACAGATGTTGACAGACACGTGTCTCCAGTCTCCGCCCTGGGCCTGGCAGACCATGCCACCATCTGACAGATGGTGAGGGGGTGGCTTGTGTCTGTGGCAGAAGAGTCACCAAAGCCTTTAAGTGAGACCCAAAGGACTAGCCCTCCTGTCCTGAGCTGGTGCCTACTTTGCATAGCTTTCCCCCACAATGCTTTGCTTGCGGAGTTAAGGTTTGCATTTGGCAGCTGCCCGAAGCTGCTGGCTTGGTGTGGTGCGGACAGCTGCAGGGGACTGGTGGACACAGCTGGTGCAGGCTCAGGGACTTGGGCAGCATCTCCAAGCTGAGCTGGCTCCTCTCCACTTTATTACATTGTTGCTCAGAATTCCCAGTTAGAGATTCTATTGACACGGTGGTGAGTCACCGGGCTGGGATGGCTAGGAGGCAAAATGCATCTGCTCATGCTGCCAGGTCTTCTCCATAGGCATTTCCCTGAGGGGTGGGAACCCACATGTGAGCTGCTAGCCCCTTCTGTGTGATAATGTCATTGTTCAGGGCAACTGCACCTGTATTCCCCCTCTGTGGTCCCCCAAGGATACCCACTCTCCGGCTTCCAACTGCCCAGCCATCACTTTCCTTGGGTGGAGACCCGCATCTCTCTCCCTCCTGACTGGGGGATTTCCAGGCTGCCTGCACAATTCCCTGCCTCCATTGTGATCCCAAGCGAGCTAAGCTGCCTAAAAGGCCAGAGTCTAAGCTTTGCTTTCTTGTCAAAGGCTAATAGCCTTTTCAGGTACCACGCACCTCAGTCCGAGCAAGCACATTTATTCTTAGGGTGAAAGCATACAGACTACATAGTTCTTTGTCTGTTGGCCTCTGGAGAATGCAGTTTGCAGCAGCTTGTGCCAGCCTGCACAGGAGGTATTACAACCTGAGTGAATTTGCCAAATCAGCCCCATGGTCCTTAGGTCTGGCGGAGCTGTGGTCGCCCTCCCATATGGAGTCCCACACAGTCCAGGTCCACATGATACAGACACTTAATACAGTATGATCTCCCAAAGACATGGCAGGGAATTGCCAGATCTGTCACGAAGGCCACTTCCCAGGTGATTAGAGCCATCTGTACCAGTTCTCATTTCCCAATTCATTGGGCCAGCAGTTGGATGCGTTGTGGGGCTCTTTCATCCACGCCAGGAATTGGTTCTGACTCAGTGACATTTAATGCTGATGTATGGGGGGGAGATAGCACCTCTGTGGCCTTGTGGGGGGGGGGGCAATCCTCCCGACCCTACTGGGAAGAGGGGCATGCCTGGGCCTTGCTAGAGCAGTGCTTGCCCCCTCCCCCACCCCGTTGTAATGAGCGTCTTCCATCCCCCGGCTGCTGCTTGTTCCCCCCTTCCCTTGATTGTAGCGCCAGCTCATTAGTATTATATCTCCCGGAAAATTGGTAAACAGAAGCTTGTGAATGAGGTGTTGATTGCAATCAGCAGGGAGACGTGGCTGAAAGAGCTGGAGAGGCGATGGCTGCTCCCCAATCAGCCCAGGCGGCACAGCAGTGGCTGCTGGAGAGTGCGCTCTGCTTCCGAACATGAGGGACACGTCGGAAGCAGGCTCAGTAGGTGAGGGGGGCAGGTGTCAGCCTGCCAGTGCCCACAGATGTGGCTGGTTATTTAATGCCCCCCAGCCAGGAATGAGAAGTTGTTCCAGAGACATCTGGGGAGAGGTCTGAGCTGGCCAGTCGTAACCGGTGGGATGGCAGTGATGCCTGTCATCTGGGCACAGGGCTAATTGTGACCTGCCTGAAAGAATAAAGGATTCAGAGGCTAATGGAGCACCTAAGATGCATGGTATTGTTCCTGTCCTCTGATTGGAGGCCTAGCTTTACAAACAGCCTAACTGTATTATTTTCCATCTGCACCTAAACATGCCAGGCCAGACTGTCCTTGACCTGCACATGCCTCTGGCGGGGGACAAAGATTCCTCCCACTCCACCCCACATGGACTGTTGCACTCCCTGTGCTCAGAGACCAGCCCTCAGAGACGCAAGTCACCCCAGAGCATGGGGTGAGAGATGAAAGCCATGTCCCCTCCATGCTCACCTGCCTAACAGGTACAAGGTAGAGGCTGGGTAGGAGGCATCAGGCAGGCTTCACCCTCCCCACTCTGATTTTTGCCCTTGTGATTCCTATGTGCTCAGAACACAGTATAAGTGGTTAGATTAGAGCAGATAGGGAGGTTGGGGTTTTGTGATTTCAACACCACACTGAGCATCAGCAGCGCTGGGGTGTCTTCCTGGCTCCGCTACTCACTCACCGTGAAGGGTGCGGGTCTTCTCGCTCCTCCCCGCTGTCAGTGCCTGGATGAGCAGTGGGGATATGCAAGCACAAAACTGGCGGAGTGCATGTGTGGGTGCAGCATGCATTGGTGGGACTCAAAGCCTGCTGCGTGCACCCAGTGGACAGCGCCACTTGGCAGGACCGGCGACTTGGCTGCCAGCCGCCGTTCTCAGTGTGCAGAGTATTAAAATGGAATGAGGACGTGCCTTGGATGAATTTTAATAAGATAAAATACCTTTTCCCAGGCCCAGACTTTCCCATGTTCTCATGCATAATGTTTTCTATCTCCTTTTACAAGCAAAGATGTCGTTTTAATTAACTCACAGGCCTCTCCTCTCATCGCTGGCTGCCAGGGAAGGGAGAGAGGCTGCAGCAGGGGTAAGCTGAGTAAACAGCAAGTTGGGTGCCTGGTAGTTGCCACAGTTCCTTTGTATGCCCGTGGGGAGGGAGTGGGGGGAGGCAGCCATGCTGGGAGGGAAGGAGGAGGTAGAGGAACCGGATTGAGATCTGTAGAAACAGTGGAGCGGTTTCTCTCCCTGCCAGAACCGCAGCCCATCGCCCCATGCAGGGATACAGCAAGGCACAGGACACAGTGATCTTCCTAGAACAGCAGCAATGCAGGGGGCGCAGCGCTCCTCATGGGGATGCAGTGAAGGATTGCATGGCCCCGGTGGGATTAGCCTTGCTAGTGAGAGATGGAGGAAGCCAGAGCAGAATGGTGTGGCAGGAGAACATGTGACTCTTTCTCTGAGCGTGGGTGAGGGAGCTGGCTGCAGACACACCGTGTGCACGGATGAGGGACAAGGCGGTGTCACGCAAGGGGTCAGACTTCCAGCCTGCATTATTGTGTGTGCAAAATGTCAGGGGCAAATAACGTGGGGGGGCAATTTGGCACCCACAATTATTCGTCCAAACAGTTTAACTCACATAGACATTTATCCCTGTGTGTCCAGACTCCACTGAGCGTGCTATGAATTTGAACAATACTCAGGGACTTAGGCAGCTTAAAGTAGAGCACAAGTAATGGCACCCACAGTTATTTGTGCCTGTATAGATGGAAGCTGGTATCTGACAATCTGGCCTGCTGTGCATATGTATGTACTGGCTATAAACAGGGAAGGATCAATGCACTGGAGCTATCAGCTACCCAAGGGCCAGCAGGAGGCAATGGTGTTAGCACGCTAGGTGTGGAGGAGCTCATGGCAATTGCAGGCCCCACCCTGCGCAGCAGGAGGCACTGGAAGGGATGGAGTGGAGCGCTCGTAGCACTTCACCCTCTTGCAGCAGGAGCTGCTCTCAGGAAGGATGTCACAGCACATGGGAGAGGGACTCAGGATGCCCAGAAAATAGGATCATAAGAGGATAAACGCGATTAAAGCGCATCCTGTTACTAATCCAGTCATATTGCAAGTGAATTGACTTCCCAAGAATTAAACCTCCTTGCTTGTTCTTTCCAATAACAACACCAGACCATTTGGTACTGGGGTCATTCTCACCCTTAGCCCTTCTGTGGGGATGGATCCCAGCTCCATACAGGGCATAGAATGGAGTCCCTGTGGCTTCTTCTCTTAATGGATTGGATTTCTCCAGCTGCCAGGAGAATTTCCTCCCAATCTGCCTTGTTTGTAAGTGGCTTTCCAAAGGGGGGGATGAGGATAAAGATGAAGACTTGCTCTCTGCTTTGCAGCTCAATCCCAGGGCAACTGTGACCTTGACTGAAGAGTAAACATTGGCTCAGGAGACAAGGAGCCCAGTCCAATGTACTGGCATGGAAAGCTGGTTTTGTTTAACATAGTGGGTGGTTATTCATTATAGGAAGCAGACTTAGCCTGCTGGCATCATGCGCTAGGCTGTTTAACTCCAGTCTCCGTGCCCAGCTAGCCCCTGCTCTCTCTGCTGAGGCTGCAAACAGAGGGGCCAATTATGGCCCACTGTGATTCTGTCTTTTGTGGGGTAGATGCTGGCCCACAAGGAGCTGGGCTGAGATGGAATTGTTTCATACCGAAGAAGTGGGGCCCGATTATGGGTTTAAGTTGGAGGTGCAGAGGGACCCCATTGCAGGGGGAGTCATGGGTGGAATCTGGCATGGCTTGCTCAGTGCTCCACCCCAGGGTGCGAGGTGTAAGCAGGGGAATAGTCCCACTACAGTGGGGAACTTTTCTGGCTTCTGCACTACCTCTGTGGAACCAGCAAGACAAAGGATCTGCGTCCTCGCTCCAAATCCCTTTACCCAGAGGCCTGCCTGACCTTGAGGGCTCCCCTTCCCCTCTCCTGTGTGGCAGAGTCCTTGTAACCCCAACAAGGCTGGCCCAGGAGTCCTGGCAGGCTTCACCTCCAGTCTTGTCATGGTCACTTAAGACAGGGGCTAGCGTGCCCCTGCTCTGAGATGCTCTCTCTGCACCGGCCACTTCCCTGACCCACGGATCATTTTGTCAAGGTCAAACCAAATGCAATTTATTAAACTGAAACTGTAGGAAAGATAAGGAAAAATGGAACAGGTTAAAAGAACAAGGAACGGAGACACCACAACCAGCCATCTCTGGGATGTGAGACAAGTTCACAGTCTGTTCCTCACACATCCTAGGTCTCCCTCCCAGGCGCTGGCTATGCTGCGGTGCAGTGTTTTCCCCGGGAATTGAAATTTGAGGGAGGGGGTTGGAATATTCGGGGGGGGGGGGGGGGAGGTAAGGGCCAACTAGGGTTGAGACTGTGAGGGCGAAGGTAGGCTGTATGGCACCAGAGTAAAAACTGAAATATGTTTCACGACCATTTTATTAGATTTAACTCATGCTTTAAAATCACACAAATTAAAGTTGGCTATTTAAGCCTACTATGATGCACGATAACTACATCCTTCTTGGTTTCTTTGCTTTCCAAAGCCAGTAATAACGGCTGCAGTAATTTTAAGACAACAGCCAAGAATTGCTCATGAGAAAGCCAGCAGGTTTTCCCAGGTTGGACTAATTTGAACTTCAATCCCAGTGTATCTTCTATTTGTTTCCAAGATGTTCAGTCCTTTTGGACTCTTGCTGAAAAAAAGAGGATAAAAAAGCCATTAAATTTGTGGCTTTTTAATGTCTTTTGAAGATTCTGCAGCTTGTACTAGCGCTAGCTGGAGTAGATGGTCTCTGCAGTGTGTATAGGAGAGATTAGGGTTACACTTTTCTCTGAGCAAAGCTTTGACTCCACTATGTCTTCCAGAGAAGTTTGTAGCTCCATCAAATGCACAAGCAGCCCTCTGTTTGGGGTTCAATTTACAAGCAGTTAACTCTTCTAAGATGTCACAGATGCAGCTGATGTCTCTTCTTTAACCTGAACATCTAGAATGCATCTACTGGCCTACCACGGACATCAAGATAACACACGCAATGACTTCATACTTGATGCCTATTTGCATTGGTGCATTCATCAGCCATGTATGCACATATTTTGAATATGGTGAGAGTTCTTCACTTTTTCAACTGCTGAGTGCACCGCATGCTTCTAGAGAGTCAGCTGAGTTTGTTCAGAAAGATAGTGAGCATTTGCCAGTCTTGTTTGAAACCAGTGTCCAACTTCAGGATTAACAAGTGACAATGCACTTAACATTGGCTTCCAGTTTGTAGTGTGGGGTATCTCTTGCTTAAATAGAAAGTATGGTGCAACAGCCATGTTGGTTCATATAAACTGAGTTGTGTCTCCAGCATTCTTAACAGCCTCATTAAGTTCTTCTAAAACTGGCTTTGACAGTGACTGGCTTATAAGGCTTTCTGCATGTTGATGCAGTCCAGAGGCATGGTGCTTTGCAGCCTTTTCATATAGGTTGCCAGTACTGGCTTAGCTGATCAGTCTGGCAAACCAAGCTCCTCCACTTTTACTATATAAATCCATGATATGTCCACATCTTGAATATTGCGTGCAGTTCTGGTCACCCCATCTCAAAAAAGATATATTGGAATTGGAAAAGGTTCAGAAAAGGGCAACAAAATGATTAGGGGTATGGAACAGATTCCATATGAGGAGAGATAAAAAAGACTGGGTCTTTTCAGCTTTGAAAAGAGATGACTAAAGAGGGGATAGATAGAGACTTATAAAATCTGACTGGTGTGGAGAAAATGAATAAGGAAGTGTTATTTACCCCTTCACTTAACACAAGAACTAGGGGTCACCCAATTAAATTAATAGGCAGCAAGTTTAAAATAAACAAAAGGAAGTATTTCTTCACACAATGCACAGTCACCCGTGGAACATTTTGCCAGGGATGTTGTGAAGGCCAAAATTATAACAGGGTTCAAAGAAGAACTAGTTAAGTTCATGGAGGTTAGGTCCATCAATGGCTATTAGCCAGGATGGGCGGGGATGCAACACCATGCTCTAAGTGTCCCTAGCCTATGTTCGCCAGAAGCTGGGAGTGGATGACAGGGCATGGATCACTCGATGATTCCCTGTTCTGTACATTCCCTCTGAAGCATCTGGAATAGTCATTGTTGGAAGACAGGATACTGGGATAGATGGACCATTGGTCTGACCCAATATGNATATGCCCACATCTTGAATACTGCATGCCGTTCTGGTCACCCCATCTCAAAAAAGATATATTGGAATTGGAAAAGGTTCAGAGAAGGGCAACAAAAATTATTAGGAGTATGGAACAGATACCATATGAGGAGAGATTAAAAAGACTGGGACTTTTCAGCTTTGAAAAGAGACGACTAAGGGGGGATATGATAGAGGGCTTATAAAATCTTGACTGGTGTGAAGAAAATGAATAAGGAAATTTTATTTACCCATTCTCTTAACACAAGAACCAGGGGTCACCCAATGAAATTAATAGGCAGCAAGATTAAAACAAACAAAAGGAAGTATTTCTTCACACAATGCACAGTCATCCATGGAACTTTTTGCCAGGGATGTTGTGAAGGCCAAAATTATAAGAGGGTTCAAAAAAGAACTAGATAAATTCATGGAGGACAGGTCCATCAATGCAGAGGATGGATCACTCAATGATTCCCTGTTCTGTTCATTCCCTCTGAAACACCTGGAATAGTCACTGTTGGAAGATGGGATACTGGGATAGAGGGATCATTGGTCTGACCCAATATGCCATTCTTACATAAAAAATAATTATACTAATCAAAAAGTTTAGTATAGAAACTCCCCAAGATAATGATCTCTTGAGATAGCGACTATGTGAGATAATGACCTTGGAAAATAATGCATTTTAAAAATCGTGGCCTACTGGGAAATGTATATTTATATAAGTTTCCCAGTCACAAATCTAGCATTCTGGAGCGAAGTCACTAAAACATAGTCCAATGCTTTGACCACTGTTGTTTGTCGTGCCACCATTCACTCTATTGCTCCACCCCAATGTCTCAATGGCTGTCTCTTCCACAGAAATGCAGTCCTGCAGCAGGTCTAAGCACTTAGATCTGATTATCAGTGATTTCAGCTCTAGTGGTCACTTAACAAACCAAAAGACTCCTTATGAAGCCTAATCAACTCTCTTTCTAAACAGGAGAGAGGGACAGGTCAAATAGTGCCTGTGTCTCTTAGGCAGAGCCCACACCACCAAGCAAAACACCTGTGCCCCACCCTCTCTCTCTTCACTAGGATATGGCATCCAAACCTCCTGCTTAGGGAGTGCAGTTCAGTTGAGGGTGACCAGTGCTTAATTTGTAATGAAAGAGGTGCTGGGGCTCAAGCAAGTTTGTTACTTTCATAACTGATGTGGTAAGCCCAGAGGTGCCAGGACTCTGAACTGCCAGGCCCACAGATGCCAGGGCTATGAACTGCCAAGCCTACAGGTGCCGGGGCTCAGCCCTGGCAAACCCTAGCACAAATTAAGCACGGAGGGAGACCCCCTCATTCAGTCAGGCTAAGTACAGTTCTGCTGCCCTTTACTCATACAATAAGGATAATAACATTTCATGACCCTCACATTTAATACTTCAGTGATTTGTAACCCAACACCAGCCAAAACTGATCAGTTGGGCAACACAGCTCTGTCTGCCGGATACCTAGGCAGAGTAGATGTGTTCATGTAGATACAGTCTGGTCCTGAAGCCTCTCCCACCTCCCCTGGCTCATCACTAGCTGTCAGGGGAGAGCTCATTCAGACCTTGCTTACAAATCATAATTTTAAATGATAAGGTAGGCCAACATTGCCGAAACGAATGTGCCGACATTGTCATAAATAACAGCTGTATGAGGAAGCTAGTCTTTGTTCATACTTTCAAACCCATTATGCTTTCTCAGGTACAAGTATTTTCTCATATACTGTATATGCTTTTAAAGTGTGTATTAATGTTTGAATTTCAATTCAAATTTCCAACCAACAACTAAATTGGCAACACTACATGAAACTGGGGGAGGGGAGGGGCTGGGGAAATTCAGGTGGGTATCTAGGGAAATCCCTGCTGTGGTGATACCAGGGGTCAGATACCTGCTGTGACGGTGGCCAAATGCCCTCAAGCTCTAGGAGGCAGGACCCTTCTCCCTAATATCGGCCCCCCCGTTGGGGTCACATCCCGCCTCGGAGTCTGGCCTTCAAGGCCACCTGTCTGGCGACATCTCCTTGCACTGGGCCC
Source organism: Trachemys scripta elegans (assembly GCF_013100865.1). NCBI lineage: Eukaryota > Metazoa > Chordata > Testudines > Emydidae > Trachemys > Trachemys scripta. The sequence goes on from NC_048307.1 coordinate 48,619,729, forward strand.
TCTCACTCTCCCCAGCCGCTCCCCACGCTCGGCTGCAGTGTTACTTGTGGCATGGCCAGCGCTCGCTGTCCCTGCTCTGGCCACACGGCTCCCCACTGCAGCTCAGCCCTGGCTCCCCATTGGCACGGCTGGTCTACGCTGCTCAAGCTCTGCCTCCTCTGGGTCAGCACTGCTGCTGCTCTGCCCACAGCCCAGCTCACACAGAGGACAGGCCCCAGGCTCCTGACTCCCTCATTGGTCTGTCTTCCTTGTCAACCAGGCTGACCTGGAGCATTGGCCTCTTCCCATTGGCCCCAGGAACTGTCAGTCTCAGGATCCTGATTTCTCTTCGGCCCTTCCCCTTTCTCCTGGTATTGGAAGAGGGCCAACCGAAAACCCCACTGAATTTCAGTGTGGGGGCAGCAGCCCCTTACATTGGCAAAGTGCTCTCTGGGCTGTGCAGTCTGTGAGGCATGTTGGGATCCTTCCCAAATAGCAAGCACACTAGCATTTCCATGGTGACTGAAGCAAAAACAGAGTGGACTCCTCTAATCAGCCTCCTTGGATGTATCAGAGGACAGGAGAATGGCTTCGCTGAGCAGAGATGGAATAAACGGATCTGACGACAGCAGGAGAACAGGGTGAAGGGGAGGGATGTGTGTGCAGAGGCTTGGACAATGCCTGGGAAGTGTGCATGCAATGGCTGCTTCCTGCTCTTGGGAATTCAAGCTCACACAAGAAGAGAGGTGTCATGCAGGGTTTCGTTCTGCAGATGGGACTGGCTTTGCTCAGCTGCGCCCAATCCCAGCCTCCAAGCTACAGGCCTGATTAACTGGGGAAGGAAGCTGTGTACCATCTGAAAACTGCAGCACTCGCAGCCTTCTCTGTGATAGCTGCATCAAAGGAGACTGATCGAGAGGAAACAAAGCAGAGATACTTCAAAAAGGCCCTGAAACAAAGCAGTGGTACCTTAGCAGCAAGTCCTGGCTCTTGCAGAATTCTAAGTGGCTGTGCGGTTGAAGCTGTAGCAGCCCACAGCGGCTCAGGATTTGCATATTTTGCCCAGTTGGCACTTACGCTTGCATGTATTTATTCTGATCCATCTTTATGTTCCTCTCTTATTAGGGTTTTGATCATCATTAATGGGTAATAATCTCCCCCTGAGGTCAGGGAATAGTTAACCCATAGAGGAGATCAGATTCTCCGTTAGGGCATCTAGTTGCTGCTCTCATAGGCACAACGGAGAGAGGGAGGGAGAAAGAATGATTATTTATTTGCTCAGCGCTGACAAAGGGCTCAGAGCTTTTCACAAAAATATAAAGCCAGGTTCTCTACTCTGAAGAATTGACAGCCTGGAAGATATCTGGAGATGGCCAGCTGCTCTGGAAATGCAGAGAAGGGGAGGATTTAGTGGTTTTAGGGAGGGAGCATGGCCTTGTGGATAAGACACTGGGCTGGAACTCAGAAGATCATAGATTCATAGATTTCTTTTTTTTAAGGTCGCAAGGGACCCTTATGACTTGCATCTATCTATAACACAGGCCAGAAAACCACACCTACTAATCTCTGCATCAAGCCAATAACTTCTCACTCAGCTAGAGTCTCTCTTTTAGAAAGATGCCCAGTCTGGATTGACAGACTTCCAGAGGTGGGAAATCCACCATGACGTTCAGTTCCCAGCGCTGCCTCAGACAGCCCTGTGTGACCTCAGGCAAGTCACTTAATTTCCCTGTCCCTCAGTCCCTCTCTGTAAAACCAAGATAGTGATGCTTCATTTGTCTCCCCCATTGTCTGTCTTGTCTTTTACTATGGGTACGTACAGCACCTTGTGTAATGGAGCCCTGATCTCAGTCAGGGATTTTATTGCTATTACAATGAGAAGAACAACCATTGGAGTCTTTGTTCTTTAATTATAAACTCCGTCCCTTTGGAACTCCTGGAAGAAATGGGTTTCAAAGAGGGATTTGAGAGGAGAGAGTGGTAGTTGGGTGAAACTGGGCAGGGGGAGGGCAGTGTGGAAGAATGGGCAGGAGAAGGAATCAAAGAGGGCTTGCAGACTGGCATCACAGCGAGACTGGTCTGGAATCACAGGACCTCTAGCATGGCTTGCAGTAGCTCTGTCCTCTGAGACAGGAGAACCATGTAGTGCCTGTCAAAATGCAGCTGGATACCGCTGTGTGTGTAGGTGAGCCTGCAGCGGCCTTCCCCAATCACTAGGGAGGGACTAATGCTGGATTTGCCTAACTTTTCTCTGGGCTGTTGCAGGACTAAATGGCTGAAACCATTCTCTCTGGGTCATGACGGGCTGATGAATGGTGGAGTCATGCAGAATAGCTAGGGACGAATAAAGTGCATTTCTCCAGCACACTTAATGATGGTTGTAAACCTCGTTATGCCTTCTTGGTTACAAAACGATAGACGCCCAGGGCCCAGATTCAGCATCGGGTTAGTTTCATTGCCTTCACTAGGATTACTTACACAGGGTGAATGCTTATTTGGCCCTTATGGAGTGGTTTGCAAAAGTGGGTAAGAATGATTATCCCTATTTTTAGATAGAGTAACCAGAGCATGGAGAAGTGAATATAGACTGTCCAGTATCATATAACAAGTCAGCGTCAGAGCTGGGAGCAGAGCCCAGGTTTCCTGGCTCCTAGGGTACGTCTATGCTGCAATCACAGGGTACGTTTGTATTTTGTACAGACATCCCTGAGCTAGCTTTAATCTAGCTAGGTTGGGTCCTGGAGCAATGAAGCTGTAACAGCGCGCACTTCAGTGTGGGCTATACGAGCCTGCACGGGACCCTGGATAATTGCTTAGGCACACTAACGCCTGTACTACTGCGGCTTCACTGCTCCGCTACTCAAGACAGATAGATCAAAGCTAGCTCAGGTGTGTCTGCTCAAACTGCAATCGCATGCTGTGCTTGCATATGCTTAGTCTACTGTCATATCCCATAGACCATGCTGCCTCCCAGCACTGACCTACAGCCAAAGTCTGGAGAGTGCATCTCTTCTGGGAGTATGGTCACTTATTGATGTGCCTTCATTAAGCAGTGGGATAAAAGCTCAATGACCTTACCCAAACTCCTTCCAGGGTTGCTTGGCTGGGATTGTGAAGAGATGAAATTGGCATCACATTGCATCATTCTACTGCTGATTTGCTGTGTGACCTGGGGTGAGTTACTTGATCTCTCTGTGCCTCATTTGCTCCTGGGGAAAGGACACAGACCTCACAGCAATGTAGTGATGGTGAATTAGTGTCTGTTTGTAATGGCACTTAGAGAAATGGGAAGCACTGTATAAGGGCTAAGGATATAGCATGACACACACAGTTAGAGGTTGTCATATTAGGTCTGCTTCCAAAATTGAACTCTGGCCAAAATTTTCCAGCTGACCCTATGCCAGTGGCCTGATTTTCAGTGGTCCTGAACACCGAAAATGCTTTTGAAGTCAGTATTTGCTGTAGGCACTCTGCACCTCTGAAAATCAAGCGCTTAAATATGGATCTAAGTGCCTCACCTGGGTGTGAAAATTCCAGCCTGCAGATTGAAATCTGAATTTGGGGGACTACTGGTTGGCTTGTTCTGATCCCTCTTTGAATCATTGTCCTAGCACTAGCACATCCTCAGCTCCCTTCCTGAGCCATTGGCTCAGCAATAGCCTATGTACACATCTCTGGCTGAACCATTAGCCCAGCCCTTACCCTCCCCTATCCATGCGCCACTATCATTATTACACATTAACATGTGGACATTACCAGCAGCGTAAGGATCCTTCAGAGCATGCCCTTGACACCTCTAAACAGTGAGAGGTGATTGCCCATTTCTTTACACAGTGTGAATCACACACCATGCCTCTTCAGTCCTCTCCTGCCACGTACACTTAAAACTCTGAGCACAGCAATATATTAAGGTTTGTGTTAGGTCTCATCCTGTGTGCTCTCACCCCTTTTGTGCATCAACACTCATGAGACTCTTCCTGTCTTGGGCACATGGGGCAGGGGAAGAGGCTTGGAAGGCTGCAAAAGTAACTCGTTCATGTCCCAGCAGCTTGGAAATACCCCACTGAAATCCCTTCACCTATTGGGGCCCAAATTTTCAAGACAGCTGCACACCCAATGGGCTTAGCTCTTTGGAAAATCTGGCCCTGATCATGAGTGCTGAACTGTTTGGAAAACTCTGCCCATAAGAGGCTCTGTGATGAGATCCCAAAGGATTATTACCCAATCTTCCTCCGCTGGAAGCATGACCGTCAGGGTTAAAGCAGGGAATTAGAAAAGGGGACCTGAAGACAGCAGTATAGACTTGAAAAGGACTCCCTGAGGAGGGACAACAAAACATTAGTGATTTCTTTGCTACTGTGCATCTGTTAGTTGACCTTATAAAACTCTATTTGTGGAGGTGGTTATTTTTTAAAAAATCTTTTAATCTAAAATCCCATTAGGCTTGCCACTGTATTTATTTGTGAGCAGAAGCAAAACAGTCTGGTGTTTGCTCATTTCTGTATCTTCCCCACTCCAAAGAGAGGCAATAAAATACTTTTTCCTATTTTCTTTTTGATCTTTGTTGCATTTGGAGGGGTCAAGATGTTTCAGATTCTTTGTCTCCTCTCCCAACAATATGTGACATTTGTAGGGCTGCTGCCTGCTATGAATGGGTCCTGTGCAACCAAATAAGAACCTCATGATAAGAACATGAGAACGGCCATACTGGGTCGGACCAATGGTTGGTCTAGCCCAGTAGCCTGTCTCCCAACAGTTGCCAGTGCCAGATGCTTCAGAGGGAAGGAACAGAACAGAGCAATTTATAGAGTGATCCATCTTCTGTCCTCCAGAACCAGCTTATGGCCGTCAGAGGTTTAGGGACACAGAGCATGGGGTTTCATCCCTGCCATCCTGGCTCATAGACATTGATGGACCTATCCTCCAACCTACACCTCTACCCCGATATAACCTGACCCGATATAACATGAATTTGGATATAACGCGGTAAAGCAGTGCTCCGGGGGGGGGGGGCTGTGCGCTCAAAGCAAGTTTGATATAACGCGGTTTCACCTATAACGCAGTAAGATTTTTTGGCTCCCAAGCACAGCGTTATATCGGGCTAGAGGTGTATCTAGTTCTTTTTTGAACCCTGTTATAGTTTTGGCCTCCACAACATCCCCTGACAGCGAGTTCCACAGGTTGACTGTGCATTGTGTGAAGAAATACTTCCTTTTGTTTGTTTTAAACCTGCTGCCTATTAATTTCATTGGGTGACCTCTAGTTCTTGTGTTATGTGAAGGAATAAATAACACTTCCTTATTACTTTCTCCATGCCGTCAAGATTTTATAGCCCTCTATCATACCCCCCATTAGTTGTCTCTTTTTCAAGCTGAACAGTCCCAATCTTTTTAATCTCTCCTCATACGGAAGCTGTTCCATCCCTCTAATTATTTTTGTTGCCCTTTTCTGTACCTTTTCCAATTCTAATATTTTTTTTTTTGAGATAGGGTGACCAGAACTGCACACAGTATTCAAGATGTGAGGGTACCATGGCTTTATATAGAGGCAATATGATATTTTCTCTTATTATCTATCCCTTTCCTAGTGGTTCCTAACATTCTGTTTGCTTTATTGATTGCTGCTGCATATTGAGTGGATGTTTCCAGAGAACTATCGACAATGATGCCAAGATCTCTTTCTTGAGGGGCAATAGCTAATTTAGTCCCCATCATTTTGTATGGGTAGCTGGGATTATGTTTTCAGGTGTACATTACCTCGCTTTTATCAACATTACCAAGGAGCTGCATAGGGCTATCTGCTTTCACAAGGCCCCTGCATTGTGATATGTGGATTCCAATCTGACCTCTGATATAACACAGGCCATAGAGCTCCCACAAAATAATTCCTTTTGAACTAAAGCAGAGATTTAAAAAAAATCTCACCTTGATTCAGAAATATTCAGCAATGGAGAATCTACCATGGCCCTTGGTAAATTGTTCCAGCGGTTAGTTACCTTCACTGTTGAAACAATTTACGCAGATGCAAGCTCCTGCCTTGTGACGGTATGGCTTGGGATATGTTGATGGAATTAGAGCAGGTTGATGTTTTTTGTTGTTCATAAATGGCCTTTTAAAAAAATGTGTTGACATTGGTGACTTCGTAATCAACATTTGGTCAAAAACGTTTATCAGACCCCAGGTTTTCAGTAATGTCCTTAAGCATTTCAACTTTGACAAAAATGTCAACCAACCAACCAACCAACCAAATAAGGGGTCAGTTTTGAATCTTTAAAAAAAAAAAGCAGCTTTGAAATATCAAAATTTGTTGCAAAACTAGATTTTCATTCCTTCATTCATTAATTGCACGTGTGAGTCTGGCTTGTGCCCTGTGGTGGCCATTGTTAAAGGGTGCAAATGGCTAGGGAACACCTGCACTGCCTCCCCACAATGGAGCTCACTAAGTCAGAAAGCGCCTCGATCGGGACGTTCTCGGGAGAGGGGGTAGCCGCTTTGTTCACCTGGAGGTAGCTTTGGCTGTGTTTCATGTCTCTCTTTGTGCCTTAAGGGTGAAATGGTCTGGCTTCAATGAACTAAAATCAGCAGTAATATCCATTCTCCACCTGTTTGGTGCTTTTCCTGTTAACCAGATAAGAGACGAGACCGGGTTCCTCCACTGGCCAGGCTAGAGGGTTTGTTCCTCTGAGCATGCCTCGGAACGGTGCCTCATTGTGAGATGCACTGTTCAGTTCAGATTCATCCCCTGCAAACCTGCTCTTAGCTCTCCAATCATTAGTGTAGATGATCACTTGAGTCCATTGCTGACCAGGCAGCATCTGGGTATGGCCGGGGTGGAGGTTCAGGCCAGGCCCATGCCCACACCTAATCACCAAATTTCCTGGTGATTTGGGCTATTGATCCTGGGCCCAAATTATTTTCACATAACACATGGTGAGGGGCATCATTCATCCTCCAGGGTGAGGTCTGTAGCCCTTGCTCTCCTCCTTCAGTTTCTACCTTGTGCCCCAGCAGCCCTGTTCCATCCAATACCTGGCGGGCCAGCACAGCTACCTGAGAGGGAGACAATGACAGTGCCCAGGACAAGGCAGGCCTGCCAGGTCTGGGGAGCCTCCAGAAGCAAGGGAGAGCCAGAGGGTGGTTGTTCAAGGCCTTGTCATCGGGCCAAGACTCACACCGGAGGGTTAGTCTAAGGAAACAGACACTAAATAAGTCCCAGTGGGAACTGCCATGGAGCACTGCTGGCTGGGGTGTAGCTCCCAGGCCCAGCGGGTATTGACAGGACCTTGCCATGTAACCAGCTGTGGAGCTGGAAGCTGTGGAGAGTTCCAGAAGGGCATGGCGCTGGGGAAGCACAAACAGAGGGAGTTCCTGAGGACACAGCTGATGTGGCAGACAGCTTGGCTGGCATTTGTGCCTGGTGGCACTGACAGGACAATGGATGCTGTGAGGAGGCTGGGGCTCCCAATCCTAGTGCATCGAAGTCTGTCAGGATGGGACGCTATTCTGAGCAAGATCAAGGAGTGGGGAGTCCCAACTGGTATTAACAATTCACAGCAATAAGAAAGCTGAATTCCTACCTCAAACTGACAGAACGCCGCTGTGAGGAAAGTAACCATGGAGTCCTGCATAGCACTGAGCAGAGACTGCTCTGAGGTAACTCGCCCGCTGCTGGATTCCCAGCTGGCATGGACAGGGCACCGCTGCGGGAAAGCTCACGCTGCAGGGGACTTGGCGTTGAGAGGAAAGTCATGCAGCACAAGAGCTGACAGGGTACTGTTGCATGGAAGCTCATGCTGCAGGCGCTCTGGCTGCTTCGACACAGCTCCCGCCACTGGTGCAAATGCTTAAAAAAAATCCTCCACACTAGCAATTCTCAAAGCCCCAGAGCACACTGTGAGTTGCTGCTGTGCATTAGGCCTGTGATCTGACACTGTGCAGCATTGCACAGGACACTGCCAGAAGAAAATCCTCCTGGAGGCCTAGTTAGCCCTGATGAGGCACTGCAGTGAAACATCCTTCTTTATCACCAGGGGGCAATGTTTGCTGAATTGTGTCTGATGGAATTGAACTGATAAGAAAGGGCCCAGAATCCTTTGCAGCTGTGGCCTAGGAGATGGATGGAGAGAAGCTGGTGACTGACTTCTCATTAAAATGGCCTTTTGGAATTCCATCCCCCCCACCCCCCGTCATCTCCACCGTCTTTAGTTCAGGAATCACTTAAAATCAGCGCTTGAATAATTCACCAGCAGTTTACAGCACACCCCGGCTGGTCTCAGTAACCGATTCTTCACAGCTTCCCTCTGACGTAAATAATTAACTTTCCTGATAGCAGCTAATGTGCTTTTCTTGTACGTGGTTTTGTTTAGATGCATGTTAGATTCTGAGACCAAATTTGTTCACGATCAGGAGAGAAAAAGATTTAAGGACAAAGCAAATTTGTTCCAAAAATATATTACATTTCAGACTCGGTTTGTTCTGAGCGCTCCTGTAGGGAGGGGCTGAGCACAAAGCTGCGGCAATGTTCAGGAAAAGGGGGTGGCTTCATGTCAGGGAGGTTAATCTTCAGTCCCTGAGAGTTTCACACACTCCCCCTTCAGGATCTTTCCCTTCCCTGAGTTAAAGGCACCTTGGGGGTCTTGGGGGCTCCTCCAGTCACAGAGCAAGAGATGTTGCTTTCTGGGATTTCTCTCTGTGAATGAACAGCTTGTAGGTTTTCATCATTATATTCTGTTCGGGTTCTTATACTGTGCCCATCACCATGGTATCTAATCTGAGTGTCCAGTAGCAGCCCTAAGCCATGGGTCAGAGCCTCTGTACTAAGCTCACTCAGCACTTTCAGAGAAGCACAAAGTGACCCGAAGGTCTTATCCTAAGGAGTGCAGGGGGTATGTTGGGACTGGTTGGGGTGAAAGGGCTCGTTCTCGGGGTGGAGCTGGAGGGACGTATGCTTCACAATCCCTGCAAGGCAGAATGGTCCCTAGAGGACTATGCTAGTTGGTGTAAGCTAGAGCACTCCTATAGCTAATATAACTTATGCAAAGGGCTGTGTTGGCTCCTCCCCCACCAACCCCAGGATGGGAGGAGGCATAAAGTAGCTCAGCGTGACCTTTGCTTCCTCAGCTGTGGATTGTGTCCCAGGACTTCACTAGTAATTATGCCCAGGGGCATTCTGCAGGGACGGTGTTTGTGACCATTTGCTCCAGTTCTTAGTGGCTATGTGCTTTGTCCAGGTTGGTACCCTTTATTATTTGCTATTTGGGATGGGGATTTATCCAGACTTAGGTGTTTGGGCAAAGGCTGCTCATACAAATAGCTGTTTTTGCCTCCCAGCAAGTGTACTCATGCATGACCAAGAGTGTTCAGTATGGCCTAGTGGCTTGTGCACTAGTGTGGGTTCAAGTCCTGGATTTGTCACTTACTGGGTGGCCTTGGGCAAGTAATGTCCTCCCCTGTGCCTCAGTTTCCCCATCTGTAAAATGGGTATAATGATACTGCCCTTTGTAAAGCACCTTGAGCTCTACAGCTAAAAATTGCTGTATAAGAACCAGGTATTATTATTCCCCTGGTTATAAAGTTAGTCATCCAATCAGGAAGCAGAAACAATAGCACATGACTTATGTGCCCATGTGCCCACAGCAAATAACAAACTGTGAGTGGTGGAAGTGATCAGTCCATGAACAATCCATAGGTTGTAAATTGTTCTTACAAACTCTGTGACAAAGAGCCTTGTTTTTTTCTGTGCACAAAAAGCAAACAGTACTGTTACTCAAAAAGATTTTTTGTTGTGTCTTAAGAAAACAAGAAAGAACGAAGTGTCTCCATGAGAGAGCACAGTGTGCAGCAGCTCCTCTGACAGTCTGCACTGAGCTCTGAGAGCAAAAATGGCTGGTGGATTCCATTCAGAGAGGGCAAGTGCTTTGAAAACTGAAGGGACACAGAAAAGAAAAGGCATCAACCTTTCCTAGCTGCATAGTCACCTTCGCAGAAATAAGGAACAGGCAATAAAGGGTCACATTCGTCAGATAATTTATTCACAACAAATATTTCGACCAGCCCTACTAATAAAGTTGCTTTCGAAAGTATGACCAAAACCAGCCAAAATTGTTCAGTGTCTGAGACCTCCAGTCCAGCTGATCCTTCTTGATTTTTGGAGGTAGCTCAACCACATGAATTCATCTTTCCCATTCTTCTCCTACCCTCCCCTGTTCCTGCTGAGATGGAAAAGTGCTGATGCGCTGGGGGAGAGACTCTGCTGAGAGAACTGCAAGGGGGGGATCTTTTGTGCTACAAAGCAGAAGATATTTTGGAATACAGCAAAGAGTAAAAATGGAATCACTTTTTTGGAGCGGGGCAGCACAGCAAGGGCACTGTTGAGCTAGGAAAGGGAGACTGACAGAAATCAGTGCAGAGACAATGGAATCTTTGTCTGGAAGGTGATTCAAAACTTCTTTCATGGAGGAAAGAGTAACAGCTGCTCTCAGTGCAGGTGAGAATTGATCTTGGAGTCCCACTGGGTCTGGAGCTAAACTGAGTCTTGTCAAAGGTACCTGAGGGAGGGAGGCCAAGTTGCTTTGTACTTCTGCAGCAACAGTGCATACTTGGGCAGCAGTGGACATCCCCTGAGTGCTGCTCTCTGAAAATCCCTTACTTTGCAATCTCTCCAGTGGCCTGCTGTCTATGCATGCCAGGCAGGCATTGGCCCTGTGTGTCCAACCAACTCTGCGATGTCCAGTGGTATCCTCTGCACAGCGTAACCTCACGTGCACCAAATGTGTGAGGTCGTGCCGCATGGAGGACGCCTTTCTGGACTGCCTGTGACATGCATGTGAGTAGTTTCATGCCTTATTAAAATTGTCACAGCACGCCACTGAGTATCTTCCTCTGAGGAGCACTGAGAGGTTAAAATGGCCTGAGAATTAAATAGCGTCCCTGGGAAGCTGCAGTCTGAGCTGGCGTTTGTGGCTCATAGGCTCCATTCTCATCCCAGTTAACAACAAAACTGATTTGAATACTGTTTAGATCTGGCCCTGCTCAGGAGCAACCCAAAGTGGCTGATGGGCCTGTATGAAACTGGTTCTGGTTCCAGAGAAGAGAAAGTAAAGCGGGAAATGGATTACCTCAAATCAACACCAAACCATAGCCCTGACCAGCCGAAGGGAAGAGAATTAGACCTCATGACTATTGAGAGTTTGGTTACTCCCTCATGGAAGGTGCTCAAATGCTATTGTGAGAGGTGGCATTTAAAAAAAAGAAAAAGGTGGATAGGTAAATCTCCTTATCTACCACTAAAATGCACCCCTCTCTGGGGTAGAATTCAGCAGCTGTTTACAGCACGCAGCAAGACTTCACAAAAGCTGAGGGCAGGAAGTGAAAAATAAGAATTCCTCCAATTTAAAGTGCAGGAGGACCTGAGGTAGGCAGAACACAATGGCCTGCATGGGTATTTGCCTGGGATACTGGGCTGACTGCTCCTGGGGAGTAGAGAGTGTAGGGAAGTAGACAGAGGAAGTGTGCAGCATGAAGTATCCTCGTTTTCTAGTGCCTCTGGGTTTGAGGGCGTGACAGAGATGCCACTTCCCAGCCAGACTGAGTCCAAGTCCTCCTGCCTCTCAATACTTTTGTATCTTTTACTCATTACACACCAAAGACTATATGAAGAAACCACACAGTCAGATTTGGGTCCCAAATAAGTGTTCACTGGATATACATAAACACACATGGATCACTACATACATGCTGCTGGTTTCTGACAGCTTTTGAAAGTATAAAGCACAGTGAGTGCTGCTACAGGGGTCACAAGTTATTTAAAGGGATACTACCCCCAAATACTATTCTTTAAAAGGATACACTCCAATACTACTTCTGCCTGACTTCCCCTTGCCCATGGGCTGTCTAGGATTGATGGCTAATCCGCCTTGAACTAGTATCCTTTACCTGCGCCTTCTTCTCCGTGTGGGCTTTTCTGATCTGTTTCCGCCCCCGAGCCCCCAGGGTCTGGCTGTCGGGGATCTACCCTCTCAAATCCATCCTTCCTGCTGGTTGGGCAGGGGAAATTTTGTTTTATTCTTCCATAATCGAGCACACATGGTTTCTGTGGTTGTACTTTGTCCTGGGTAAATGAAATTGACACAGTTTAATTAGCTGGTGATGGCCAGTAAAAGGCAAATAAAGTTGAGCTAGCATATGAACCACAGGGAATCTTCAATCTTTCCCACCATTCCAGGCATCTTGGTGTAATTAGATTTTAATTTAAGGAAAGTAAAAAGAAGCCTATTCCATCGTATTGACAAGGTTTTGCTTGAGACTGAGCATTACATGTGATCGGAGAGATTGAAATATATAATGGACAGGCTGGTTTCAATGCAATTTCTGATCTAGATTCTTTCTCTCTCTGTCTCTGGTGCTGGTAGCTCAGCAGCAGAGCTGGATGAATGCTACAAACAAAAGAGGCATCCTTAAATAACAAACAAGATGAAAACCTCAGGAGAACACCTAGAAACTGGGAAAGGGGCTGGGCAGGATCCATTATGATCCAGCAAAGGCTGAGAGTATGGCTACACAGCAAAACTGTGCATAGGCTAGCCGGTCTGAATGAGCTTGAATCCAGCTAGCCTAGGTAACAACAGCAGTGAAAACAGCACAGTGCAGACTTCAGCAGGTGCAGTGAAACAGAGCTAGTGCCCCAGCGATGGAAATTCTGTTTCCCCTCCCACCATTCTTGCGGACACGAAAGTGGGACCTGCCCAGAGAAGGGGCTAGAACCGCTTCTGGCCCCCAGTGCAGGAGATCAGGCTGGCTGCTGGGGAGCAGGTAGGACTCTCTGGTCCAGTCCTGGTCCTGCCTTCCAGCCACTGCTGGTCCAGATGGAAACACCTGGCCTGGGGAGGGGCAAAAGCAGGTGCGGCAGGGGACAGGGCATCGGCACTGGGCGGGAAGTGAGGGGGGACATTGGTGCACAGGGTACCGGCCGCCAAGGAGGGATGTGGGAGCACAGAACACCGGGCATCAGCTGCCCAGGAACTACCGGGATGCCCTTTCCAAGCCTGGAGCAGGCTGCCTCCTCACCCCCTCTCCATCTCAGTAGCTCCTCTTGCTCTCCCTTCTATTCCTCGGTCTCCTTATTCACAGGGAGCTTCTGCTCTCCCCCTCTCCTCCTGCTTCACCAGGGATAGTACAAGCCCTGCATGGACCCTGGTATGTAGGTGGCTCGCTAGCCCACACTGCAATGTCTTCTCTTCTATTGCCTGCACTACCTGACTTCAAGCTGACTTGGATAGGCCAGTCCTTGCCCAGCTTTCACTGTGTAGCCATAGCCTTTAACTTCATGCACTAGAGCTGTTAGCTGTCAATGCGAGAGCTCACGGTGTGTAAAGTTGAGCACGTGCATGTATCTTTGCAGACCCATGGTCTGTACTAAGTTTGTAGTGGATTTCAGTGACCTGATCACCACTTAGCTACCACTAGGTGCTATAGAAAAGCCTTAGAAGATAGGGCCTCAACCAAAGCCCTTTGAAGTCAATGGAAAGACTCTTGTCAACTTCATGGGCACTGGATCAGGCCCATAGTGAGAGGCTGCTTTCGATAAAGACCATGGATTTGCCTCAAAGTATTTTCAAACCCTTTTTAATTCAGCTCTTTGAAAACCTGCGCAGCTGAGCGCCAGCTGCTGGATGGGGAAGATGTTGCAGATGCTTGTAAAAATATTGATCGGCAGGAGAGTTCACTCTAGCAACGTTAGCGCAGGTTTCTATGGGCTGGGCAGTCAGCCAGTCACGAAGGGCAAACAATCCCGTGTGACTTTGCAGAGTCATCACCCAGCCTGATGAGGGATCACCGGAAAGACTTGCTGGCGGTGGCCCAGCTGGTGAGCAGCCCAGAGGCTGAACGGCCTGCCCTACGGCAAATCACAGAGAGGACGAAGGCGCTAAATTCATCAGCTGAATTGTTCACTGGGAATAGGCCACGCAGTTGGGTCACCCCAGCATTGGGCTGACCATCACATCCTGCAGGGGCACTGGAAGCGTGCACTGACTCGGCGAGAAACTGAACTCAGCCCTTGGCGAGAGTGGAATGTCTCCCCCTGGCTGGCTTATCTCACATATTCTCCAGGGGCCTGATTTGGAGTTCAGGGTGATCCTCCCGTGCCTAGGTGCTTCTCCATTTGGTTGCGGGTTGCAGACTCAGGCATTCGGCGAATAGAGCCTCAGAGGCAGAGACTCCCCAGAGGATGGGCAATGCGAGAGGAGTCAGTTTATGAGTATCCTGCCCTCTGAGAATAAACATAAGGCTTGCGACAAGTACAAATCTGCCTGGTGGTTGTGCAGGCTCCCTGGCTCATGGCTGCACTGAAAATTCAAGAGGTGAGTGTTTCCAAATTGCTGCCTGCTAGGCTCATGTAATTCCCTCCACCCCAGCCCACCTCCCCACAGCCTCTACACGTGGGCTGCAAGACACGTGGAATCCAGCTGCCTGTTTGGTGGCCTGCCTCCGAAATCACAGCAGACTCCTTCAGCCTTCCCACGCTGCCTTTGGACACGAGACCAGAGGAAGCAGCCCACAAGCCCCACAGAGGCGAGCACGAAATAAGCCCATTTGCTGAGCTCCGGCTCTAGTCAATATGCTGTATCTAATGACCAGGAAGGCAATCAGCTGAGGAGGAGAGGCCAGCTCGATAGCCATTTACACTGACCTTGCAATCCTCCCCATTCCGCCAGGCCTTGAGACAGCAGACAGGAAATGCGCATGGGGTGTCAAGCAGCAGGAACTGGCCCCTGGCAGGCAGCGGTGGGAGAGGAAACCAGTCAGGGTGGTCATCACCCAAGGACAGCCACCTGCCAGAGCGCATCATACTCACCAGGGGAGAGGCAGCGGGGGTCTGCATTCCTCTCTGGCTGATAATGAATGTCAAAGCCCCCCTCACCCTGCCAATGCACCTCAGCCCCAGGCACTCCAGTCCTGGACTGCCCCTCGGTCTCATTTCCTGCTGCTCCAGGCCTAGGCACCCACCCAGCTGTGTTCATGCACCCCTGCCTGTCCTGAACTGCAGCCCACCTTGCCAAGCCCTGGGGCCATGTCTGCCAAGACACAGATGAAGCACTTTCCCCTTAAGTTTCCATCCATCCCAGAGGTGAAAGGCCAGTGGCTGCAATCTCCCCCCAACTCCTTTCCCAGCCAGAGATTGCACAACTTGTCTGTCCCTCGATCCAGAGCCATGCCATGGTAGGGAGGGCTTTGCTGGGCTTGCTTAGTCCTGTGTGTTCCTAACTGCCCCTCCCTCCCCGTCTGTGGGGAAAGGCACTGACATGAGCTGTGCAGACAGCTCCATTTGCTGACGCAAGATGAGCTGGTCGGGTTTCTCTTTTCTCTTCTGGAGCGTGTGTTTTTGTTCCTAGAGGAGGTGAGAGGAGCCCCCGCTGAGGCTGCTTTGTTTACTGTGGCACAGGCTGGAGTTTATTGTCATTTGCTCTAAGGGAATAGAGCACATTCATGTTGCAAAGGGATGGCAGGTGCTGTCACATCCTTGCTCTCCTTAGGCATCTGTCTGGCTCCAGTTCCGTGTGTTTCTGGCCAGATCCTCAGCAGGTGTAAATCAGCATGGCTCCTATTGAGCTCTATGCACATCAGCTGAGCCATGATTTTGTTCCCTTCGGTTGTGACTTAGTTTTAAAAGAGCTCAAGCTCTGCGACTCGGCATTAGGGATAGAACGATCCCCCCACCAAAAAGCCAGCTTGGCCTAAGCAGGCCCCCGCCATATGATATGCAGGCTGTATTTATTGTTTGCATTAAAATTTTCTCCTCCACCCTGCTCCCTTTTTCACAGCTCTCCCAGTATTGCTGATCCTGTGTGTTCAGAACTCACGAATAAGGCCTTAAAAATCGTGAGATTTTAAGCAATAATAATTTGGGGAGCTCTTGCTATTGGAGCCTTTAGTTGTTAGCCCCTTTTCAAGCTTCTCGCCACAACTAAGAGGGGAAGAAACTTTTTTTTTAATGATAGCTGAGATTCTGAAAGAATCACATGACTCCAGGAGCTGGGGCATTAAGGAAAACACCTGTTCTCATGCAACATGGGATAAAATCAGACAAGTTGGTGAGGTGGTGGGCTTCTGACTCAGTCAGGCGAGAGTGTCAGTCAGCGCTTTAAACCCAGAATGTCTGAGTGGGTTTGGAATCTGGGAACGCAAGCTGCCAACTGGGTGTGTACATCACAGGTGCCCTGGTCTGTAGAGAAACATTGTCACTCTCTATTTCCCCTCCCAATCTCCCTGCCCAGGCCCACCCACTCCAAACTCCAGATGACAGACCAGCCCTAATTTAGACTTGATCTCCAAACCTGCTGAGCACTGCTTGCTCTGATCAAAACCATTGGGATCTGGTAGGATGCTTAGCATCAGGGGAAATCTGTCTGCGGTAGAGAAGGTGCAGGGAAGCTGAGAATTAGAGTTGCTGTTGGCATCAGATGCCAGAAATGTCAGCTGTATTGAAGAAAAAAAAGGGGGGAATTCTTTGGCGGAGTTTTGGTCACCACCTCCTTGTCTAATTCAGGACTCGGGTTCTCTCCCATAGTTAGGCAGGTCCTGGTACTGGCAGAGCTGTGGGGTGATCCACACCGAAATAGCAGAGGTGCTGCATGGCCAGTGGGGCACTGGCAGAGAAGAGTGAGATCCCCAGAGTGGAATAGCAGAGGTGCTGATGATCAGGGATTGGCAGTTGGGCAGGGGGAAAAGACAGGATTGACTGTGGATGCCGCGGGTCCAGATTGAGATGCATTGGTAGAATTAAGAGGGTGCATGGGAGTGGCAAACTTGCAGCAGCTCTCACTATATTTGGTTCAAACTGACGCAAACATCCCCTCCACGCTCTTCACTTACATTTTCTTCCGTGCTGAAGCCACCTGGGCTCTTGCAGGCTGTCAGATCCCACTGTTGCAGGTAGTAGCAATGCAAGGTGACGGTGCATGAGGCAGACATCAGGAATCCAGCAAAGGAAGGAAGGAAACACAACAGCTGGCCAGATGGTTTTCAGCACTAGTGACTTGAAATGTTGAATTGAGCCCAGATCAGTGGCATCCTTCCCATCAGCTTGCTTTTTGGTGCTTAATGCGGAATGAGTTCGTGGGTCTCAGGCTGCATCCTCCTGGACAAATATTCTCATTACAAAACCTCCATCACAACGGGGACTGCTGAGTTTCTCTGCTTGGAGCCTCAGTTAAAATAAGGGGTCTAAATGAACTAAAAGACCTGGTCTTTCCAGGTGAAGGATGAAGCATGTTGGTTGGTGACATGGGGGAAGGTCACACTGCACTGTCTTTGCTGTGGGATAAAGAGACATCTCCAGGATTGTCAGCTTGGTTCCTTCCCATCCTGGATGCTGTGGCCCATCTCTCATTGAGGGTATGAAGGATGGGGACGTGCCTGTAACAGTCTAAGGTTAAGTCCTGCATCACTCCCTGTCTAGCTGTGCATTTGTGGGACCTTAAGCCCCACCAGTACACTTGTGGACATCAGACTCCAAATGAAAATACATACCCCTGTGTATAATGGCCCATGAATTCCAATAGCACCTCCCATCCACAGCTATGTGCGTTGGGCTCAGAGAGGGTCAAAGGCAGAATGGTTCACCCCCACCCAAGCAAGCTTTGGGTTGGATAAAATAAAACCTGGCCCTGAGCCAGCCCTGGTTGGGCTTGGTTTCCAAAATAAAAAAGCAACTTGGGTCCTTGTTTTAGAGATGGAGCAAAATCTGACAGCCAAACACTTCTCTCATCCCTGCCGAACATCAGGCATTCGGATCCCATGGGGCTGGGATCAGAAACTGCCCTGGGCTGAGTTTGAGGTGCTCAGATAATACAAACGGGTCGATTTGATTGGTAGAAAAGGAATCCTGCTGAGGAGATTTTGCAAAACAAAAACTCTACTTGGCGCAACTCTTACAAGATTCCAACCACTCATAAACAACCTATCCAGACTGAAATCAAAGAGGGCGAGTCCTACCCAAGGTTCCCTGAGAACCCAGCTGTGAAGGTGGAAGGGAAAGGGATACCATTCCTGTGGGGTCAGGGGTGTGCAGCTGGCTGCTGGCTGATTAGCCCCATCTGCTTCACTGGAGAAAAGAGCGGGAACTTAATTAGCTGAGCCACATAAAAGAGGGCAGCAGAAAATGGGACAGGGGGACGACTGAAAACACCCTCCAGAAAGCTGAGGGTGTGGATCCCTTGGGCCAGCTCCGGCAGAGCTCCCCCAGGGACTCAGCGAGAGCAAAACCTGGTCCAGTAAGAGGAGGGCGCTATCAGCTAAGCCCCAATCCTTTTACACCCTCGTTTAAGCCTCTCCCCCTTCTCCCAGCCAGAAAACATTCACTTACAACTGAGGGATTGTTTCAGGTTATCCTGGGGGGTAAACATGGCCCTTAGCTCCCTGATATTGTCACTGTCTGTGGTGTGTGAGTTTATTTCCCCTAATACCTAACCCTTCTCATCAGGGGCTTTCTAGCAGTGCCCTAGCAGGGGAGAGAGTGCGCTAAATGGTTATTTTCCTTCTCCCACCCAGTTCTAATTCTATTATTGCAGATAGTCTCCTCTATTTAATTACAATATGTTCTGTGGGGAAAAAAGACTGTTTCCCTTTTAAAGAAAAGAAGCTATAAACCAACTAATTAGCCACTTGACTCCTTCCCTAACCTTGTGTGACAGTCTTGTATATTTCACACAATTTCCGCGCTGCTGATTAGGAGAGTCACAAAGGCAACCCACGTGTAGTTGTTAAGGGTGCAGCTTCTGCGGCTAGCTTCGAGGAGATGACACTCGATGCCGGTGGTGTTGCAGCTACAGGAACATCAAACACATTGCTGGTAATGAGATAATGAGGCTTCTGCCCTACTGATCGCAGATTGATCTTCAGTTAGTCTCTTCTTGTTCATTCTCTGGGGCATGTCCTGCAGGCTGCTGTTGCGGAGGGTCCTCAGTCCTGCTTCCTAGAGACCATCCTCCCTTGGAGGGGAGAAGGTTTATTTTGGGCTGCTTCTGGTTTGTTCTGCCAGTGAATGCTCAACGGAGCCCAGGCCCACCAAGCTTTTCATCGATTTCCCTTGGATCACTGTCCATCCCTTAGCCCACAGGGAAGCCCATTTCCGAACATGGGTGTCTAAACATGGCATCCAGCTCACCCAACTGGAGGGACTAATTTGGCATTAGGGGCCTGATCAAAAGCTCACTGAAGTCCAGGCCTTAGGTGTGTGGATGCCCTTTGGGTGTACCTAAAAAGTGCTGATTTCAATGGCCACGTATACAATGTAGATTTCCTGTTTAGTCACTTGCATTTGAAAAGTCTCCCCAACCCAGAGGGGTAAAACTGCCTCGGGGCTCAGCTGTTTTGACTGAAACCAAATCACATGAGTAGCGTCACCTCTCCCTAGTCCCAAACCCTGGATTAGGAGCATGGTAAATGGTCACGGTATCAATTGACTCAGTCCTAATAGAGGTCAGACCCGTCAGGCTAAACCCTATTCACAGAAAACTCCCAATCAAACAAACCTCAGCCCCATCCTAACAGTCACTGCAACCCATTCCCGGCTTCCCCATTTGCATGGCCCCCCAGTGCTTTGGGGGAGATTTTGAGGTCCAACAGTAAAACAGCCCAGAACATCTCCAGAACCTCTGTCCCCTGCAATAGTACTTCCTTTCCCATCCCAATTAGGGGCAAACTTTCAGCCCGGCCTTCCCAGGGCGTCCATTTTGGAGGCAGAAAATGAGGGGGCGGGGGGCAGAAAGTCTGGCCCTTAGGACAGAGGGGAGGAGAGAGGCTGAATGCGAGGCTAGAACTCAAAATGAGGTGTGTGGCGGGGATGGGCCTGTCATCATCCCCAAATCCCCTGCTACCTGGGCATGATAAGTGAGGTTGTCTGCTTGCAGATAAACAGGTTGCCAGTACGAAAATATTCCTCCTCGTTTGTCCCTCGGACAAAAGCTGGCTTGTCGTGGAGAACAGGGGGCCTGCTGCGCTGAGCTGGGATGTGCAGGATACAGACAGCGGAACAATGGCTGCTATTCATATGCATGAGGAGAGGAGATAATTCCTGCATCCTGAGCTGGGACTCTGTGTCCCTCCCCCTGCTCTGCTTGTCCTCTTCTCTTTATGGTGCACCAGCTATCGATTGTGGATGGGATCCCAGGCAGCAGCACTGGGATGTCTTAATGACAGGGGCAGAGGTAGGCGAGGGAAGCTCCTTCCTCTAAGTACAGTGATACCTCCTGGCATGGGCAAAACTGTGAGCCCCAGGTTCCCCCCACCCAGGGCCATAGTGACACCTGCTGGTAAGTGAAGAGCTGAACAGTGGCAGGCTTCCTTGGTGTCACAGCAGCTTCTGCTGAGGAAAGGCCAGGTGGATCTGCAGTTCCCCAGTAAGATGGGGTCAAATATGTTCAGCCAAAATTGGCCCTGGGCTGATGAGTTTAACCATTTGGGGTGGGGAGCCCCTTTGCCTTCTCCTGAGAGATGTTCAGTTAATGACACTGTGTAGGGCAGGAATTCCTATGAATTCCAGCTCCATTGGTTTGCCCCAATGCCCTTTGCTCACCAGCAGTGACTGGACAGCAAGTCAGCCTGGACGGGGTAGGGATCTAGACATGCAGGCACAGGCAGGGTGCAGTATTGGTGGATGGGCACCAGCAAGGAGACATGGGGCCTGCCAAGGGAGCTCGGGGTCCTCCACCCCCAAAGGCAGAAGGGATGTGCATGTGCTGCCTGAGCTGGAGGAGAGGGACTGACAGACTCACATTGGAAAGCCGTAACACCTCTTGCATTTCCTGCTGTCATCCTGAACCTGTGCAGCCGAGTGCTGTGCCAGTGACCTGTTCCCATGGGGTGGCTGCTGACCACGTCAAACCCAGGCCTGGCAGGGCTTCCTCCCCTCCCAGAGCCATTTACAGGACACAGACAATGCCATTCGAATAACAGAAAACAACAGAGAGTTCAAATCACAGAAGCCTGGACTGAAAATGACAACTAGAGGACTGGTGAGAGCTAAGACTGGATTTGCCTTCTCCTGTCACCCCACAGCTCCGGAGGCTCCGGAGCCACCTTCCAGCGGTCTTGGAGCATGGCCGGCTCCAAAGAAGTGGCTGCATCCAGACACAAAGTGAGGAGCTGTGTATGGAGCAAAAGGATCAAGACCTTGTGGCTGGGCTTTCAAGTTCTCCCTTTCAAGACTACGCCTACCAATGCATATCAGATCCTCTCTCTGGCCTCTGCATCCTCTTGATGTCTATTCAGATTATAAACTCCTTGGGGCAGGGTCCTCGCTTCTATGTTGGTGAAGCACCTAGCACATAAGTGGGTTGTATGGTAATAAATTCTTGGCCATCTCCTCCACCCTGGTCCCTCTCTTTGTTGTGGAATAACATTGCAGTCGCACCCCAGCAACAAGAGACTTCTCACTCTGCTTCATTTTGGCCACAGGCTATTATTTCGGTCTTAACTGGCAAGTGAGATTTGGGTCGTGGACAGGGATCAAATTGCTTTGAATTCTTGTTCCCTTCCCTGCCCCCCATCTCTCTTCTTCTTGCCTTCTTCAGGGTTATGAAAATGTAATGTTTGTTTCTGTCACTCACAAATCATTTTGTGGCTTGAAAGGGGCCAGTTCAGAGCAGCGACTACAAGAGGAGGGCCAAAGAGGCCTGGGGAGATGGAACTGGAGAAAGGTGAGCGTTCAAGCAGTGTGAGGTGTGGAGCCAGATTCGTCCATGCCCAGCACCTCACACAGGAGAGGTCACTGTCAGACTCCGCCAGGCCTGAACAGCAGCATGTCACACTCGCTTTGCATGGGTGTGAATGGCGGCATGAGGTCTGAGGCACGGGAGGGAGCCAGGCCTGTGGGGTTTCATGAACACAGTGTTGGCTAGATCCAAATAAGGGGATCCCAAATGGCACATGTGCTACTGATGTTGGGGTATTTTCACGGGGGCCTAAGGAAGTTAGGTAGGTTCCCACTTCCACAGGAAGTCAATGAAAGTTGGGTGCCCAGTGCCTGTTGTCTCCATTGGCAATCCCAGCTGTTTTCTCTGGGGAGAGGAGTGGGCGCATAAAGTGAATTTTACTGGGAGAAAAGGCATCTGAATATACCCAGGAGAAGGCCAAGTGGGGCCTGAAGGTGCGTTGAGGAGGGTAAGTTGGTGTTGGAATAGATTCCCCTGGACAGAATCTGAGAGGCCCAAGGAGGTAAGAGAGGGATCAGAGTTCATGCTCCCTTTACACATCTGGATGAGTGCAAGATGTGGTTTTATGGCTAACCCAGCAGCCATGTGGGCTCCACACCCAGTTCAAGGTTCAGCAGTCCAGTGCGGCTCATTTCAGGCCAAGGGCAGAGGGGCTGGGAAAGTCAGCTGAAGGAGAGGAACAATGGTCCATGCTTGATGGAGATGAATGCACATCAGGATCGGACATTGAGCCAATGAGCTGAAGTGTCAGGATGATCGCTGGGTCTTTGAGGAGATCTCGGGACATGCTGACAGAAGGGCAGCAGGGCTCTGAATTCTCGCCCCTCCTCTACCGTGGGTGGGGTTGGACCAGGAGGCTGTAGTGAGGAAGTGCCAGTCTCAAAGGTGAAATCTACGTGTGGCCTTGGGTTGGTGTCGCAAAGGGATCTGAGGGTTGGTTCCAATGGAGGAAGAGGGGAAAATCTCAGTGGCTCCAGCTTCTGGACTTGTGGTTCATTCTAGTGGCCTTGCTTAGCGGGTGGGATATGGATCCAGATGGATGGTGACAGAGAGAAAGATGCACAAAGCTGTGACCCGAGGCTAGGAAGGCCTGAATTTTAACCCCAGCTCTGATGCTGCCTTCCCGTGGCTTTGGGCAAGTCACCCATTACATCTCTTTGTGCCTCGGTTTACCCACATATAAAATGGGGGATAATAAGATTGACCTACCTTACAGGGGTGTTGAAGGTAAATCCATTCATGTTTGTGAGGGGCTCAGATACTACAGGGGCAGAGAAATCCCTAGGCAGACAGATGCATGAATGGGAAATCAGCACAGTAGTGACAGGGTCTCTGGTGTAGGAGAGGGAAGATCAAACACACTATAGCCCCTGCCATACAGAAATTCCCCACTACCCCTGTCCTTCATCCCCAAATCTGTTAAGTCCTGGGTTTCGCTTTAGAAGCTGCTTGTTGCTCCCTTTGAAGTCGACACAATCATTCTGCCTTAATGCTTCATTGCTCTGACTCATTGAGTTTGCATACAAATCGGGGAGGGGAGAAGGAGACTGAAAGGAGAGGGGGAAGGCGGGGTGCCAGGCATGTGCTACAGCTAGGCATGCAAACCCGGCTTGCACACAGCTCTGTGAAATGCACCGTGGGCATAGGGAGCATTCTGAATAGCTTATTCCCATCTCTAATTTTGAGGATTCGGTGAGATATCACTCTGCGGCCGGACTGGGGGGAAATGAATCAGCAGCTAGATGCTCTCTGTGATGTTGGTGTAAAACCAGAGTAACCTCTTTGAACTGATGGAGCTGCTCTGGGTTTACACCACTGTGACTGAGATCTGCAGCATCCCGGGGACAGAATTTCATTTTGGCTACAGCAGTGTGAATTAGTGAGGGGTTGCTCAAGATTTATGCCAGAGAAGCTGAGATCAGAATCTGACTCTTGTGCCTCTGGCCCTGAACATGCCAGAGAACCAAATCCTCTGAATACAGTGCTCAGACAGGAAGGGCTAATTGAACCCACTTCATAAAAAGAAAATCTTTGCCTTGTTTTCTAAAGTTTCCTTTCCTGCGGGGGGAGGCCTGGCTCTGTATTTTCTTCCTTTGCCACCTCTTTTGCTTTCCTCATTTTTCTTCACTTAGGAGCTCCCCCACAACCTACTTGCATCCAATTCATTTTCTTTTTCTTAGATAAAATCTGACTCCAGGCCTTATTTGGTAAATAGAACTAGAAGAATTGGAGCTCATGTTTTTTCTACTGACAAGCCTTTCAGGATCAGGGAGATGGAAGGAGAGAGATGAATGGAATGCAAAAGCAGAAAGGAAAACCAGACAAAACCAAAAAGCCCCAAAGATAAAGAGAGCATGGAAGCAGAAATGGAGGACAAGGGGCCAGCAGAGAGAGAGGATGAGGCAAAGTCATGCTCAGGCAGTAAAAGAGAGATGAAGAGGGCAAAGTAAAGCCAGAATGGAAGAGAGAGAGAGGGGAGGCGGGGATGGGGAGGAGACTGCAGAGTTACTGGAGCGAGGACGGAGAAATATTTGCTAGCGCTGGTCTCGCATCAGAAACCGTCATTGCTGGCCTGCAAATCTGAGCATTTCTTCTCCCCTCCTGTGACATCCAGCCCTGTCTTCCCTCCCTGGCTCTCCCGCTGCACATGCTGTTCCCTAGGCAGAGCCCCTGGCACCAGAGGGGTGGGACTCATTTTAAAAAAGTAAGTAAAAAGAAACAAGGCTTTAGGATTAGGAAAAGCTTTAACCAAACTGACGGAAAGCAGGCAGCAGACAGTTTCATACACCAGAATGTGTCATAACACAGAGCTGTCCATTGCAGCCTCCTTTCCAGATTGTATTTAGTGCCTCTGTATCTTTCCTCCCAGCCTTGTCTAAATTTCGATTGGGTTTGGATTTGGGAAGCATGAGTGAGTCTGCCTGGGAGATACCTCTGCATCCTAGCAGCAAACATTGCTGTACGTCCACATTTATGATGTGAGCAGCCAGACAACCTTAACCTGTATCTGCCTTTGCCTGTCCAAGACTGTAAATATCCTGGAGACACTTAATGTTTGGAAACAATTGAGGTATTTTAAACACAGTGCAAGAGCCAAACCAACCTATTGCAGAACTCATAAATATCCCTTTTGTATTTCTTTTCTGTCAAAAGGCACTAATAAAAAAGGACAAAAGCCAAACCCATTGCTGGTCAGCTTGGGTGCTGTTTGAATGTATAAAATCATGTAAATGTTGAAATATCTCAGCATCATTTCCTTCCCCACTTCCAAGACCTTAAACAACAACATCAAATCCAGATCAGCTGCTGAAGGGTAATGCACCCAATGACATTCTGGTCTTAGGTTACAATCTAGGTTCTGCCACCTGCATGGAAGGATCATTGGTATTCTCACTCCAGTTTCCTAGCAGACACATCAGTAGCAAAATGATGTTTGCCACTAATTAGTTCCCCTTGCTGGCTGTCTCTTAGAAGCAGAGGAAAGACTGAATACTTCACAGAGGATGGACTGTGCTTACTACAGTGTTCCCAAATCTCTCAATTTTAGCATGAGTCTCATGTTAGCTGCTAGATGCCTTAAAGCGCCAGCTCCTGGAATCTTGTGGTTATGGGAAAATCTCAGCTTTCACTTTAAAAATAAAGCAAATTTCTAGTTCTCCAGGTTGCAGAGAAAAGCTTGAAAACATTACTTCTAAGGGCTCAAAGTCCAGAAGGCAAATAAAAACAATGCAATTTTTTTTTAAAGTCTCATGATTTTTTTTTAAACCTGACTCATAATTTTTAAACATTTGGCCACTCAGGAAAGAGCTCTTGGAGTCATCATGGATAGTCCCCTGAAAACATCTGCTCAATGTGCAGTGGCAGTTAAAAAAGCAAACAGAGTGTTGGAACAGGGATAGATAATAAGACAAAAAATATCATAATGCTACTCTCTAAAGCCATGCTATACCGACATCTGGAATACTACATGCAGTTCTGGTTGCACCATCTCAGAAAAGATATATTAGAAATGGAAAAGGTACAGAGAAGGGCAACAGCAATGTTAGAGGTATGGAACACCTTCCATCTGAGGAGAGATGATAAAGACTGGGACTGTTCAGCTTAGAAAAGAGATGACTAATGGTGGATATGATAGAGGTCTATAAAATCATGAATGGTGTGGAGAAAGTGAATAAGGAGGGGTTATTTACCCCTTCACATAACATATGAACCAGGAGTCACCTAATGAAATTAATAGGCAGTGGGTTAAAACAAACAAAGGGCAGTATTTCTTCACACAACACCCAGTCAACCTCATTGCCAGATGATGTTGTGAAGGCCAAAAGTTCAAAAAAGAATTGGATCAGTTCATGGAGGATTGGTCCATCAATGGCTATTAGCCAAGATGGCCAAGGACACACCCCCATGCTCTGGGTGTCCCTAAACCTCTGTCTGCCAGAAGCTGGGACTGGATGACAGGAAATAGATCACTCAATAAATTATCTTGTTCTGTCTGTTCTCTTGAAGCATCTGGCACTGGTCACTGTCAAAAGACGGGCTACTACGGTAGATGGACCATTGGACTGACCCGTTCTTATATGACAGAGAAGCCTGATCTAATGAAATTCTGAATGTCCACAGCTCCTATTTATGTCAAAGAGGCACCTCCCAGGTTCAGGCCCAAAGTTATTGTTTTTAATCTATTATTTGCATATTGCCACTGGGGTGGAGAGCCCTTTACAGACGTATGAAGCTATGCCCCAGATCTAAGGACCAGATCCTGCACCCATTGACATAAATAGCTTTGCCACTGACTTCAATAGGGGGGAAGCTCAGGCCTCAGTTGGATAGATAACACATGGAGTGATATGAGGCAAGGGCTAAACCCATCCCTGCTGTAACTGCACTGAAGTGAATGGAGTTAAGCAAGGGATGAAATTGAGGAATCAGTAGCACTGAGTGAAATTCAGAATCTCTGTCCCATGTGAAATTCTGACATTGCAACATCTGCTTTGGTCCCAAATCAGGACACAAAAAATGAAATGTTGACATTTTTCATAGAATGGAAATCCCAACAACATTTGAGTCGGGAATGTTGAAATATTTTGCTTAGATTGAAACATTTTGATATTCCTGAAATTGAAACGCTTGTTTCTTGAAATGCCCCTAAAGGCTTCATTTTGAGTCAATTCAACATTAAACTGTATTTTCCCATTTTGGTACATTGTCTTATGGGAATTGTACTTCAGGAGCCTGATGAACCCCATGGATTAAGCTGCCTGGCCGGCCTACATCTCCCATGATGCAACCAGTCATGTGACTCAGATAATGCACAGTGCTTGGTCAGACAGAAATCTGCCATCTGTTATGGGTGATATAGTCCTCAAAGGAGCTCAGCCCGGACCACAGAACGGGGATCTAAATGCCATCTCCCATAAGACAATGTGCTGATAAGGAAATGCAGGTTGACATTTTATTGAACTGATTTGAAACTAAATATTCTGGGTCAGTTCAACAAAACAAAATGTTCCAAAGCAGGTCCAACTGACCCAAAATGAAATATTTAATTTGGATTTTTCCAATGGGAAATTGAAAATTTTGGGCAAAATCAAGATTTTCCCCAAGGAACATTTCGGTTTTGCAGAAGCTGCATTTTACATCAGAATGATCATCTGCTGGAAAATTTCCAACCAGGTCTAGCAATTGGGGGGATGGTGGAGAGAGAACAGCGAGCAATAGGAAGAGGATGAACTGCTGGGGAGAACACAGGACCAGATGTTCAGGTGCAATCTGACACAGTGCCATTGCCTTCCATGCTGAGGATTTGGCCCTTGAGGCAAAAGGGAAGCAGGAGGTATGAACTGTTTTGATTGCAGACTTTCAGGGCGGTACAGAAAGTTGTTAGTATTTTGCACTTCTGCAATACCCCCTACCCCGGCTGAGAAGCTCCTTCTCTGGGGACCTACAGCTTGGGTTCTGTGGGTAGGAGTGGACTGATCCCCCTTAGAGCTGGTCAAAACATTTTTGATTGCACTTTTTTTTCTGCTGGAAAAATGGCGTTTCATCAGAACTGAAATGTTTTCTGAAACCTTCATCAGGAAGGTTTCTCAGGTCCAGGATGAGACCCCAGCCTAGCCAATAGCCTAGAGGTTAGGGCAGTTACGTGGGATGTGGGAAACCCACATTCAAGTCCCTGCTCTACATTAGCTAGAACAGGGACTTGAACCTGGTCTCCCACATCCTAGGTGAGTGCCTTAACATAAGAATGGCCACAGTGGGTGGGACCAATAGTCCACCTAGCCCAGGATCCTGTCTTCCAACAGTGGACGGTGCCAGATGCTTCAGAGGGAACAAATAGAACACGGTAATTATGAAGAATGGGCAGGGGGATGCTCCGATGGTCTAGTGAACATAAGGAATGTTTGCTGTTTCTTTTATATGGGGCCTCTCTGCTCTGAATCTGAGCCTGCCTGGCCTTTTGTTCTACCTCAGCTCTGCTTGCTGAGCACTGTAGCTGGAGGATATTTAGCGTTTTAGATTTTCTTGAGGATTAAGCCAGGTGCCACTTCTACACAAGGCAAGGGGCAGACCAGCAAAGTCCATCTCCTGCAGTGAGATACAAAGGCCTGGATGGTTCCTGCCTCAGAGAAAGACCTCCCTGACTTCAACCCCCAGTCTTTCTGTGATTGACACAGTGGCTGGCATAGGTGGGGTGAGGGGTGTGGCCTCAGGACATTGATTTTGCCTGAGTGCAATAAGCCTGGAAGATACGGATTCTATGTGACATCTCCCTGACAACTCTTTGCAGATTCAGGCCAGTCTATGGATGGGGATTTAAAGATAAAGGCCCAGCTGGCAAATGAATTGGGGGCACAACAGTAGGGATCTTTAATAAGAATTCCTCCAGGCTGCTCCCCAGGTAATGGGCCCAACACAGTTGATGTTACTCAGCCTTAGCTACTCTGAGAGATGCCCTGCTTAGCTAAGAACATGGATTAAATAAAAATGTCTTTGATTTTTGAGCTCTTTGGGGCACTGACCGAGTCTGTTAATATGGTTTTGCACACCTAGCAAAATGGGGCCCTGTTCCTGAGAGAGACCTCTGGGTGCTCCTGTAGACAACAGAATTCTGTGGAAACTGGGGATCCACATCCAGAATTGGGATCAAACTTTGCAGCTCCATCCCAGCTCTGTTTTTAATAATATGGCATCTCAGCTGGACCCCGCAGAAAAATCAAGAGAGAAACTTGATAAAGCAGTGGAAATAAATGGAGCTAAATTGGCTGCCCTGCAGGTATCAGTTCAGACTCTGGTATGTAATAATATTCAACTCCACTGGAAAAAAATGACAATTTCAAAAATCCTTTAAAATAATTCTCTACGAATGCTGAAAGTTTCTTAAAATACCAGGGGAAGATCCAGAAAGTACTTTTTAAAAAGTTTGAGGATTAAGTGAAGCAACCTTCCCCCGCTGATGAAAGTACATCCAGCTACTTTTTTTTAACCAATTAGATTTAAAAAGGAACCTCCCCTGTAGAAGCCCATTACCTGCAAAGCAGCATCCTGGGATTTCGCACAAAGATTCTCTTTCTCCAAAGTCACTCTAATTTCACCCTTCTGGATCAGCTCCTGAAAAGCTCTCCCCTTGTGACATTCACATTGCCATACAATAGAAATCCTTAGTCTTTTATTTTTGGCAGTCTCCCAATCAACTATATTATGGTGAGAAGATAATGATGATATCCCCTGACATTTCCAGACCTGCTTGGGCTGGTAGCTGGAGACTTTTGCTGTGTTAGGATTAAGGTGTTGAATTCTCACTATGAAATCTATGCAAATGTCATCTCAAGGAAATGTTTTTGCTTGCTCTGATCTGCTCGGTTGGAGAGGCTAACCTTTCACCAGAATTATTGTTGGCTGGGCTTCACCTGTAGCGGACGTTGATCCACTTCTTCAGTTCAATATAGAAGACCATGTTAGGCCCAGAGTCTCTCTGTGGAGTACAGCTGCAGATGGTGGAGTGCAGAGAAACCAGTTGTGCTCCCTTGATTCTCAAGCCAGCTCTGTGCTCTAAATTCCTCCTGCTTTTCAAAAGAGTTGAGGGTGAGATTTTCAGTTGCTCGGCATCCCTCAGAGGGGAGAGCTCAGCTCTCATTTAGATATCAGAATAAATGGCCAGATTTTCAAAGCTGCTCACTTGGCGCACATGGGGAGCACACTTGGTGCTGAACAGTTGTAGATGTGGCACCACTTGCAGAGGCTGAACAATTGACAATCTGGCCCCACGTAGCTGCCCAGCCACTGAGAGTAGCTGGCGCACTGTAGCGCTCCAACGGCACTTCCTTTCACCCCAACCTGCCCTCTACTCCAGGCCCAGGTAGCCCAGGAGCTGTCTGTGCCGGCTGCGCATTAGCTGAGGACTCCCCACACTGGAGGGAATTCCCAGGTGCTGAGTTGGACAGGTACGGGAACTCCATGCAATAGCCGTGTGTGTGAACCAATATCTGAATGGTTTGTGTATCATTGTGGGCTAGGGATTATGCGCAGCTCTAGGGAGGTGGGTTTACCACAGCTCCTCCAGGAACCAAAACCAATGTATGTGTGGAAGGGTGATTAAGGTGAATCATTCAAGCTGTAACACCTCCAGAGAGGTACCACCCCGGGGAGACTGGCATATACTGATTCAATCCGGGTTTTCCAGAGACTAACAGCCAAAGAAAGGCCTTTTGCTATAAAAAGGCTGGATTTAAACTGACCTGGGGCCTGCTTTCTGATCCAGCAAATGGACAGGACCTGCTGTCAAAGTGTATGTGGGGGGCAAACCCTGGCAAAAAGGTTGGGAAGACTTTGGCTTACTAGACTGATGGTGACTCCTGGTATGTTCAGCGTGTGTTAAAAATCTGTTTTATGATGTTTTTTTCTGTAAGGCTTTTACCTTAAGAATAAGTGCGCTTGCTTACAAGTTGCTGTGTGACAACTTGTGACTGCTGGCTACACGCTGTTCATAGCCCTCAGAGAGAAAGCAAAGCACAGGAGCTTACTGAGGATATCACAGTTGTACAGAAGGGGCCGTGCAGCCTTAAAACCCCTGAAGTGGGACAACGGTCCCTGCCCAGAGACAGGTGACTTCAGGAGTCCTGAGACCTGGCTGGGCACACTTGGAATGGGGGAAATACAGGTTCAGTTCCCCTGAAAGTGTGATAGTGACCTAGCCAGTTTCCATTGCCTTGGTGCCATGGGAATGGAAACTCTGACCCTTAGTCTGTACTTTAACTAGGTTCTCTTTCTAGGCTAGAAGACAGAGGAAGAAAGAGGAAACATATATAAAGAAACCATTTTCCTTTTAAAATTTTCTTTTCTTTCCCAGCCTGTGCTCTGAGGCCCTTCCTTTCACTCTTCCAGAGGCAGATCTTTCAAATTAATAATGTTCTTTCTCTTTTCCCAAGAAGCCCGGGTTAAATTAGTGAAATGTCAAATACTATTAAGTTCTGATCATGTGTCTGTGATAACGGTGGGCCTGATCTGTAGTCAGTTTATGATGCTGACACTTTTCCCCTCCCATTTGCCATTCTGATCAAAACTCCTTTTATTAGATTTGCTTTTTCATTGGCTTCCTATGGTGACCTCATGCCAGGGGATATGATTTTGTTTAACTGAGGATTTAAGGCTTTTTCATTTATTAACATTTTTAATTTCATTATAATCTGACCTTTCCTACAACCGCGAATTGTTTCTTCCCATTATCAGTATGTGGGATCCGATTCGGAGGGGGTTAATTGAGCAAAATTCTCATTGAAAACAAGATTTCTTCCTTGAAAGTATTGCTAAATTCATTCTGTAGGCAATCACCAGGGAAGAGGTGGGCAGGGCCGGAATGGAGGTTAGTGTTGAAAAGGTAGCTGGAAATAGTGAGCATTGGGGAGCGATTTGAAGGAGGGGAGCAAGGTTACTTGAGTTCTGATCCAAACTCCATTGAAGTCAATGGCAAGACTTCAGAGGGCTTTGGATCAGGTCCTGAGGCCCCGATTCAGTAGCGCATGTAGGCAAGTGCTTAGCTTTAAATGTGTGCTTAAGTCCTGAGTGCTTCCCTGAATTGGGACCACAGTGCCCACAGAGAGGGCACAGTGGCAGGACGGGGAGGGTGATCTGGCCCTGCTGTTGCTTGTGACTTACCTGTTCTGGGGGTAAACAGAGGATTGCCATCTCTGGGGCTATCAATCCGGCACCTTTCGTGCACTTAATTTTATCCCCCAGTCTTTGCTATCTCTCCAGCCTGCAGTGATTGCGCTGGCATGAGGAATAATCAGCACACCTGGAAATCCAGTTTGAGACGGGGCTGAGCCTAATCAGACACCTGTGATTGAATTCCCAGCGGGCACGGAGTGGTTTTTATGACTCTCCCAAGCTAAGCAGGGCGCGCTGTTCGAGCATCATATTGCTGCTGCATGTTTATTTTAAGCCTTGTCCCCCTCCTCAAGGACGTGTTAGCAGGGGAGGGGCCGGTGGTCGGGTGAGCAGCACTGAGGGACTGGTTCTGCGCTGCCACTGATTATACCGGTAGCAGGAGGAGGCCCAGTGTGTGTGCACACAGGAATCACAAACTGGGGCTGGTGTTCAGGTGTGGCTGAGTCCTGTGGAGGGGGCAGTGCCCTGGGAGCAGCTTGGCAAGCACATTGTTGCTCCAAGAATCACAATCTGCCTCCCAGTTCCCCGGCTGCGGGATGGAGGGAACATGCCTTGTGCTTAACTGATGCCTGCTGCAGTGTATGGCCCTCAGCACATTGGGGGTCAGGGGATTGTAACCATGGCCCTGCCCATTCATCACCACCTGCATGGGAGAGGGGCTGCTGGGGAGTAACCCCCAGTATTACTCACAGTTGGGTAGTCAGTGCAGGTGGGGGTGCCTTTTACTCCCTTACTTCCTTGCATAGGGGGAGGCAGAATCTGGCCTTTGGGCTGGCTGGGGCTAAGAGTCTAACCTGGCAAGCAGCTGAGGACTGTGATGGGGTGTCTACCCCACACAAGGCCCAAAGGGGTGGATTAGGCCAGTTCACCTATAGGCTGCACCTGAAGGAAAGCCAGGGCATGCTAAGGCCTAATTTGCTGATACGGTCCATCTGGGGAAGGAACTGGGCTGGGTTTATAAAGCCAGGAAGCTGGCAGCAGAAACGGGCTGCAGGGAAGTAGTCTGTAGTCCCTCCCTGGGAGCAGGAAAGTGTGTTTGAGGCTAGGGGGTTCAGTAGCCTGCAGTTACTCCCTGGGAGAAGGGACTTTGAGCTGGTACACCCAGGGGATGGGGACCAGGACCAGAAGCTGCAGAAGGAGCAACAGGATCTGCGGGAAAGTGGACCATAGTTGGCAGGTATAGGATCCCTGGACTAGAACCTGGAGTAGTGGGCGGGTCCGGGTTCCCCTACCAGTCACTGGGGAAATGGCACCATTGGGGCAGTGCCGGAGTAGATTGCCTGCGACCAGTCAAGTGGAAGAGGTTTGGTATCCGAGAAGGGGAATCCATGCTCAGTGACCCAGCCAGAGGGCTGAGTCATGATGAGGAGGCACTGCCTCCTGGAGCAAGAGAAGGGCCACAGCCGGCGAAAGAGACAGAGCATGGTGGAGTGCAACTGCAGGAAGGGGCAACAGCTGTGCAGAGCTAATCCCCAGAATGGCCAGGAAGGGGTACTATCTGCAGTGAGTAGAGTGCCCTGTCAGGGGACTTTTTCTCAAAAGCCGAGCACTCTAGGACCCTGAGCCTGCAAAAACTGGTACATGTTCTTAATATTTTGCATTCACATCAATGTCAGTGGAACTACTTGCAGCGCATAGAGCGAAGCACATGCCTAAATCTTTGCTGGATTGGGGCCTGAGTGCTCCATGGGTGTCCAAGATGCTCAAGTCCTCGCAGGACATGCTCAGCACTGGAGTTAGGTAAATAACTGTGCAAAAATATTCCCTGACAGTCAAATAAAATCCACAGATATGTGCTGGCACTAAACACACACCCTGGAACTTACTTCTTACGATTGTTCACATTAGTGTGGGTTGTTTGCACAAGTGCTGCTGGAAAGAGGGAGTGCGACATATACATGTGCAAATGGGGGTTTGCATATGGTTTGGTGCAAGAAGGGTTTGCTTGGCCATCATTGGTTTGGGTGTGATGCAGTAATGAAGCAGAACTCTAACAGACTGCTCATGCAGCATGGGGATTGAATAGTGGTGGGGAACGGATTGCAAGCTAACCACTAGGCAGGAGCATGTTTGCACATACCATAGAAGGAGTAGCTGTGACTAATGCACTCTTCTGGAATGATATGTCTGCTTGTGATTCGTGAACAGCAAAATGAGCTAAGTTCCTTGAGTATGTTGTTCTCTGGGGGGTGAGATTCACTCCTGCCCAGAGGGGCTAGCACAAAGTTCCGATGCGCCACTTCAGCCCTAATTGGAAGTCTTGAGTGGGATTCAGATGGAACACACAACTTCTCCAGGCCCATATGCAGCAGGGTAGGTTTCACCCTGACAGTATTTCAGCCAGATCCCTTCAGCGCCTTACCAGATCTGACCCTAGGAGCACTTTGTCCCTGGGAGAAGGGGGTATACTTTGTGTTGCAACCTCTGACTGATCCAGGAGTGATATTGACAGATCTCATCCATCCTGAGTTATGCAGGATGGAAAGGTGGAGGAGATGAGAAGGAATATTAACTAACTGCCACTATTTCCTGACTTCACCAAAGCTCTATGCACCAACTGATGGCTGTGAACTAAATCTACCCCTTTCTCTGCCTGATTGCTTCTGATGGGATTTGCTCTCCAGCAATGAACCAGTCCAGACTCCCAGGTTGAACCCTACAGGAAGTGATGGGCCTTTTTTCCCTCTCTTCCTGCAGTTGGAAAACGATTGTGTTAATTAGTTTAAAAAGCCACATAATAATCAAACCCGGCTGCACTCCAGTCAGTGACCTTGTAGGAAAGAACAGGTTCATTATCTTCCAAAGTGCCACTTCGCAGCGGGAGCAATGGAGACAATTAGAAATAATATAAACAGGAGTAGCCAGTTAACCAGCCAGACAACGGGATAGAAATTGCCAGCCACAGCTGCAAGCGGCCAGGCGGGGGGAAGAAGAGAGAGCATTGTCTTTTTCTCTTGCACAAAGGGCAGCTTGGTCAACAATAGGCAGAGATCCTCTCACATCCTGTGCTGGCAGGGAGGCAACGCATTCAGAATCTGGGAGGGGAGCTCCCAGCTGCCACACCCCTGTACAGGGGTGGCACCCAGCCATATTTGGTCACAAGGACAGTGACTGCAAAGTAAGATATCAAGTACTAGGAGAACTGGAGTTGTTCTAGAGGGGGTAAAAACAGATCCTTACCCACTACCCCAAGAGACCCAAGGAAAGGAATGGAAAATATTCACCCTAACAATCAGAGATGGGACCCAACCATATCCCAAGGTCTAAAGAACCCAGAACTTCAGTGACATTTGGATTTGGACCCAGATTTTGTGGCAAACCCATCTCTGTAATGGGTTGAATCAAAATCCGAGGTATACTCTCAAACTTTGAGAGAGATTGGATCTGAAGTATGTGGCTCCAACCCACCGTTACTAACAACCATCAGTTGCTAGTAATTGTCTGGAATTCTACAGGCAGGGAAGAGAAGGGGAAGCTGGGACTCAGCCCTAGGTTTGGGCTCAGTCAGGAAGCAGCGAGTTGGTTCTGTAGCCTCTCAAGGGATGTAGCAGAGCCCCATCACTTGGCACTTTTAAACTTGTGCCTCGAAGACTACGGAGCAGGGAAGCAATCCTGGGTTTGAAGGGAAAGGGGCTGGACAGTCAAATCCAGCGGCCCTTTCCCATATCTAGCATCTGAATGCCAGCAATACTCGGAGCACACCGGCTGCGCTGGTTTGTGATTGAGTGGCAATGTCTGTGCTTTCATTTCTGTACGTGGCTCCGTTCATGCCCTTCATTTTCACTTCGGCTTGTACATCTGGGGCTTCTGTTCTTTCTTTCATTTGTTCCCTCGGATATTTCCCTTGTGGCAGATTCTTCTCCACTCTTCTCATCATGACGAGGCATTCTGCAGGGGGCAGAGGACAGTGGTTTGTATTGTTCATCTGGCTTTGTTAAGCAAGTGTTAGGGACTCCTTTTATGTAGCTTTCAAATCCCCTCTTTTCTCCGTCTCTGAATTTGGCAGCTTTTTTATGACAGTAACACTCTGTGCTCTGATGGCACCATTTATCAGCGGATCTCACTGCTTTGCTAACACTGATTAAGGTCTGTTCTATACCAAAAAATTAGATCAGCTTTGCTACATCACTCAGGGCTGTGAAAAATGTTACATACTGGGTATCATAGTTAAGTCAACCTAACCCCCACTGTAGACACAGCTAGGTTGAGGGAAGGATTCTTCCATTGCCCCAGCTACTGCCTCTCAGATAAGTGGATTAACTACATCAACAGCAAACCTCTTCCATCAGTGTAGGAAGAATCTACACTGTGGTGCTACAGCTGGAGCTCCTGTGCAGCTGTAGTTAAGACATACCCTAAGTCTCCCAGCACCCCTGGGAGCTAATGTAGGCAACAAGTATGCAGGGGTTACTTCACCTAAAATAATATAATATATGGAGATATATGTATCTCATAGGGCTGGAAGGTTATCAAGTCCAGCCCCCTACCTTCACAAACAGGACTAAGTACTGATTTTTGCCCTAGATCCCTAAGTGGCCCCCCTCAAGAATTGAACTCACAACACTGGGTTTAGCAAGCCAATGTGCAAACCACTGAGCTATCCCTCCTCCCACCTATTGTTGATATGCTTCTACCTCTGGGGTGGAGCCAGCAGCTGAAGACTAACACTGCACAGTAGTTATACTATATCCATTTGAAAGGGTGAGGGGGAATTTACAGGGAAAATACAATTTTTCATGCTATAATTTATCCAGGACACCTCTGCTCGCTTGCAAAAGGAGCCTCTTGAGATCTTTCATGACCATGTGTTATCGTATCTGGTTTTTAAAAAATGGCACCTTCTGCGACAAATTGATCCCTACTTCTGCATGGGGGCTTTGCACTGACTCAGAGGGAAGAGTGCCACCTACTGAATAAGCAACACCACTTCTTATAGCACACTGTTTTTCCATCCTACTCTAAATCAAGCAAGACCTCGCTTAGCTTGTAAGGGCTGATAAGGTCACATACTGAGGGTTGTATAGCAGATGAAATCCATAGATGAATGATTCATAGATAGACAAATGGACTTGGGTATAGGCAGCTAGACACACAGATTCACTAATGGTTAGACAAACTGAGGACTGTGCATTGTCGCCAGCAGCCTCCTCAGTCACCAATCTGAATTCAGCTGTGGATCCAAAGGGCTCTTCTATGAAGTGGAAGAGCTCCAGGGGTTAATTTGCAATTTCGGGCTTCGCACCAAAGATATAGTCGTTGGGAGAGAAGAAAGCACCATCGGAGGCTTTGGGAAGTAATTTGCCTTGGCACTTTCTTATAAGTGTGAATTGATTTTTGATGTGCAGTGTCAGGCTGAATTACGAATGGGGGAAAGCAGGGTTGGATCTCCCAGAGGTGGTGGTGTCAAAATTAGAGACAGGGAGAGTGACTGTGTTTCAATGCCTGGCTAGATTTGATGAGTCCCAATGAAATAATTTCAAGAAGAGCAAAGGGCTCTGCACAAAGGGGCTGAAAATGACCATTTGACACCCAGGGGGCTGTCAGACCATTTTGCTTCGTGACCTTAGGGAAGCCATGTAACTGCTCTGTGCCTCAGTTTCTCTCCCAAGGCCTTCCCTCGCAGTCCCCATCGGTAGAACCAAACCCTGATCCAGAGATGTCATCCTATATTCTGGTGGTTAGAAAGAGGTTAGGCCTCCAAATTTGTGCAATCCTGACCCTTTCCCACCTGTTCTACCTGTGGACCCGCTGGCTGGAAGCTCCAGTTGTTTGAGTGTGAAAACGGGCTTTGGTCAGCCAGCTGCGGGTGAGGTGTTTGGACAGGAAATTAACAATGAATGACAGCTGATGTTGAACTCTTAAGGGGGAAAGGGAAGCATCATCATCATCTTGATGTGAGACAGGATCGTGCTGGTGCATGTGCGGTCGGGGAGAAGAGTGAACGTTACCTTGCCCTTGCTGGGCTTGGGAAGGCAGCTGTAATACACATGAGCAGAGAAATGTAGGCTCCGATTTCAAGGGGAATGATCTCGGCGGTCAGTTTTGCAGGTGCAATCACAGACCAAGGAAGAGCAGCAGGCAGGGCTGGAATGTCAGGGGTGGAGTGTGGGCCTGGACACTTAAAATTTAGATTGATATAGCTACATTGCTAGGGAGGTGAAGCGTCTACACTATGGTGCTACCATCAATAGCTACAGCGCCATAGCAGTGCCTGTAGTGTAGACAAGGGAGCATATTGGGAACACTTCCCCCTAGCCAGAGCCTCTCATCTCACCCCAGCACCCTGGGGCAGGGAGCACCGCTGCCAGGATTGCTATGCCCCATTCCACCAGGTCTTCTGGGGTCAGATTTTCCTGCCAATGGAGACTCAAAGTCATTGGGAGGGGAGGAATCTGGTGCCCATTGAAGGGAGAATCTGCCTCAGGGAGGGTGAGTGAGCAGGATCTCTGATCAGGGCACCATTTGCTCTTCTGGCCAAAGGACTAGTGACTGGAAAAATGATCAAAACCAACACTCTGCAGCAGCAGACTGGCCCCTTGGGCAAATGTCTGCTTGCCCCATGGCCCTGTCTGAGCCTGGGTGCAGGAGATGCAGAAGGGCATAGTCTATGGTGAGCACTGGCCTAGGCCGCAAGAACTTTTCCAAGCTCTGGACCTGGCTCCGACACTGATTCCTTATGTGTCCTTGGGCAAGTCACTTAGCCTCACTTGCCTCAGTTTCCTCATTTGTGAAACAGAAATAATCTCTACTTCCATATCTCACCCGGATGGCATGAGGGTCAGCTGGCTAATGTTTATCAAGTGTTTTGAAGGACACGAGTGTTAAATAATTATCATTAGACAGAACTTTTCCCAAATCCAGCCCCTAGGGAATGAGTCCCCCTGGAACATGCTGGTTGCAGCCTGTGAGATTCCCAGTTCCCCTTTCATCTCTGTTCTCCTCCAGATGCTTTTGTAAATTGCATCCAGCCTGTGCTGTGAGACTATGTGCATGGTTTGCCCCTTTGTTTGAAAGCTTGGAGAACGGTAAGTGCTTCCAAGGCAACTAGTCACAGCTTGATACTGAAAGGGGGAGCTTTTGTGCTGGGTGAAAGGGCCGTAACAGCGTAAAGGGGCCCCTGTAATGGGGGGTCTGTAGCATTTTCCCCGTTATTCAGAGGGAAAAACTGCATCACAGAGAGGGGAAATGACTTGCCTAAAATCAGACAACAAATCAGTAACTGAGCAAGGAGGAGGATCCAGGAGACCTGTCACCTGCTCCCAGTCACCTGCTCTCCCCACCAGATGACTATTACATAGACTGAGGATGGGATTTGCCCTCTGCTCCTTCTGAAGTCAATAGAAGCTTCACAGGGTGCAGGGAACTCCCAGCCATTAAGGTTATGGAGGCGGGCGCTAGTAGATATAACGCATGTCAGTTGTAGATGGGATGAGTCAAGGTTTCTGTTTTAATGATACCAGTGGTGGAGGTCCATCATCATTATTACTGGGGTCAGAGTGGCTAGGAACACCGGTCCTGGCCCAGGACCCCTCTGTGCTAGGCACTGTACAAGCACAGAACAAAGATGTTGCACTGCAAGGAAAGGACCAAGATTCAGGCATCACTGACTTCCTTTGGCCTAAAGAAACAAAACAAAAGAGGACGGTAGAAAGAAGGCCCCTTTCTGACCCCTGAAAAGCCTCTGGCATCGTGTCTGCCCTCAATGGCTGAGCCTGGGGTCAGCTGCCTGCCCACACCCATCTCCATTCACTGAATGGTGAGCTCACGACGCTATGATCACTATCAGACTGTGAGGCTGCTCCGACCTCAAAGAGCTTTATTGATCAGCGTGGCTGAATACACTTTTCCCAGGCGAGGGCACTCCCATAGGCTGCTGGGAATTGTAGTGCAGTAAGTATGTCAGTTAATAATGGAGACAAATGCAGCCTGTTAGCCAGCCACTGACCTGACCTGCGACATGCATTTGTGCACATTAAAGGCCCTACAGCGATAAACTGCGGGTGAAACATCCTCCCAGGAGAACAAAACTCCCAAGGAGAAAATCTCCTCTTTCCCCCTCCACTTAATTTCTTCAGAGATGGGATGATATGTCTCAAGACACTGATATTTTTCCCTGAGCCCAGGGGACAGACTGGGAGGGAAAAAACAGGTGGTTGTTTTTTTCTGCTACAAACTCCAGATCATGACTGAGGCCCAGGAACAATTAATTTTAAATAACAAATACAATCTAGAAAATCATGGTCTGAACACCCACTTCACAAGCAAAGGGGCAAAACAGGTGGAGGATGTTACATGTGAGGAATGGTTCTTCCAGCACTGCTCACAATACCACCCCCATGAGGTACAGACATATCGTTCTCACTGGGGAAACGCAGGTACAAAGACGGGAAGTGACTTCCCCAAGAATCACACACTGGGTCCATGCTAGGGCTGGGAACAGAACCCACATCTGTTGACTCCTAATCCTATCTCTGAGCTACAATCCCATCTTTGTCCTTAGCCCCACAGCTCATTGTGCATGCAAATGGGTTCCCATTTATGTGGTGATTCACCCCTTTTGCTGTCACAGATGAGCATTTTGCATCTGCAGTTACCCATTTCTGCTTGTGCTGTGCATACATTGTGGGCACAGCTCACGTGCAGTGTGTAGAAAATCCAGCCTTCTGTATTTCCTACCCAGTAAAATGTGTCTGTATTTGAGGTGTAGTAGCAGTCAAGCAGAAGCCGTTTTCCATAGGAGACTGCAGGCTGCATAAACATTTTTGAAAGCTTAGCAGGGCAGTAAGTTAATTTTAAAAGTGCCGCCTTCTCTTGTGCATTAATTGACTCACTGTTACATTTAATCTTTCACTGGCTGCAGCTTCTTTTGCTTTTTACAGTAACTTTATTTTTTTTAGTGGAAATTGCCAATATGAGGGAGTTGTGGAGTGAGGAGTTGAGTTAATGTGCAGTGAGGAGTTGAGAAAGGGAGGCTAGGAAGAAACGAGGGGGGTTACCAGACCCCTGCACTAGGGGTGCTACTGAGTTCACCTGCAACCCAGTGCTGGCAACAGGGATCAAAAGAGCAGCATGGAGGTTGAGGAAGGCCATGCCTCTGGGTTGCTCTGCTGCAGTGGGGATTGAACCTGGGATCTTTGGATCTAAAACAGTGACTTTCGACTGCCTGAGCTAAAATGCTTCATCTAATAGCCCAGGTTGCAGTAGGTCCACCCCCCCAGTATGTGGCCTAGCCACCACTAGACAGAGACAGCACATGACACCACGTGGGTCTAGGTTACAGTTACAGGGAGGCAGGGTTCTTCTGTTGACACCCCACCCCGGTCTCAGAATCCAGGCAGGAGATGTTCACTGATTCATTGTGGGAGGGGTGGATGATTAACTCCACCCTAGGTATAAGGGAGGTGAGCATGGGTCTGTGAGAGGCCCTAGGACAGAGCGTTGGGTGGGTCAGAGGCAAAGAACAGTCAACCCCAAGGAAAAGACAGGAGCTAGCATGTGTGTTGTGTCATTACTAATTGCCTTGTTATTAATAAAGCCAAGCCCCAGGCGGGGCTGAGGTTAGATTTGATATAAAGTGGGGTCTGCTTCTTTCAGAGCAGGGTGCTGGCTTCAAGGCCTGCATCCCCCTGCAATCCCAGACTAGCTGGATGGTTCTGCTGAAATGATCTGCAGTGATTTCCTAGGTCTAAGGTCAACAACAAAAGCCGCAGTTCAGCAAACAGTCACTTATTCAGCACAGCATGTGCTTAAGCCCCATCGAGTTGAACAGGACTTAACTAAGTCCTTAAAAGTTAAGCAGACACTTAGGTGCTTTGGTAAATCAGGGCCAATGTGCCAATGTTAGGAACCCCCCATGAGCCGCACAGCAACAGCTCAGAGCTCTGGGAGCAATTGGCATAGTCTGCCTTGCACATGCCTCCAGAAATCCCCATGCTTCAGGGCAGCAGCCAATGGGCGTGGGCGCCAGGGCCGGCTCCAGGCACCAGCCTAGCAAGCAGGTGCCTGCGGCGGCCAATGAAGAGGGGGGCGGCACGTCCGGCCCTTTTGGCGGCAATTCGGCGGCGGGGCCGTCACTCCCTTTGGGAGCAAAGGACCTGCCGCCGAATTGCCGCCGTAGAATGAAGTGGCGGTAGAGCTGCCGCCGCAATCGTGGCTTTTTTCTTTTTTGTGCTGCTTGGGGCGGCAAAAAATGCTAGAGCCGGCCCTGGTGGGCGCAGTGCTATTCCCTGTGGGCACAGCCTATTCCATAGTAATCCACTACTGGCATGCTTGTACCTTCCTCTGAAACGGCTGGTCCTGGCCACTGTCAGAGCCAGGATACCGGTCTAGATGGCATACTGGTCTGATTGGGTATAGCAGTTCCCAAGTAGTTGTGCACTGGTGCCAGGACTCACACTCCAGTCAATAAATGCACTAACAGCAGGGTTTGCACCTCAAGGCCCTGAGGGAGGTATGCTCCAGAGACTTGCGCGCTTGTGTCTGGATGCACACTTTTCTGGCCCCCAAGTGAAATACGGTTCACCTTAGTGCACTATTGCCTGGAGTCCCATTCCCAACCAGTGAGCAGGCTCAACATCTCCACCCACTAAAGCCCAGAAGCCAGGATCCATATTCCATGCCATAGGGTGCACGGGAACACTAGTGCAGGGTTCACACCTATTAATGCCTCAGTTCAGCAGGATAATTTGCAGCTCCATTAACACTTGGAATCTGTGCAGCAGCCCTGCAATGTGTCCATTTGATAAGAGGGAAGTTCCAGTGAATAATGAGCCATAATTGGATTTCAGGGTTAACCAGCTTGCAGCAAAAATAGAAAAGAAAGGAGAGCCATTGGATATTTCTGTTCTGGCTCATCAGACATTGGAGCTTTCTCTCTGCTGAGAATAGCACAGAAGAGGT
Organism: Trachemys scripta elegans; assembly: GCF_013100865.1. Taxonomy (NCBI): domain Eukaryota; kingdom Metazoa; phylum Chordata; order Testudines; family Emydidae; genus Trachemys; species Trachemys scripta. Next base: position 48,662,483 of record NC_048307.1, read on the forward strand.
AAAGTTATTAGTGACCATCCGAGCATGTTGAGACGATCTTCCTCTTGTGTTCAGTGGGATGAGTCTGTGCGTCCTCTGTGAGGCTCGTGTAAGGCAATGGGAGTTTATAACCCTCCCTGTGGGAGATCCCCCCCACACACACACAATTTCAGTGCAGCAGAGAACAGTGTAATCAGCCCGATTTAGCATGCAGCGAGTTGAGTCTTTGTCACCATCCTCCAAAGTGGTAAGAGGATATAAAGGCCCCCAATATTTGCATAGCTTCCAGCCAGCAGAGTCCAGGAACATGGCTCCCCTGACAGGGTCAGAGAGTCAGCTGGCATAAATGACCAGGGCTTTGCTGAATTCCGTTTGCACCAGCTGAGGACCAGGTAGTGATAGAGGGGGACGTTGTTAGCACACGGTTAAGGGCAGTGCGGAGAATTCTCCTAAACTAACTGTGGTCCCTGGAAAGGAAGTATGGGGGACGATAGAATCTCACCCTGCCCTTCCAGTTCTATGCCCAGGGCTGTCTGGCCTGCATCACTTTGAGAAACTCCAGCATATTCTAACTGCGCTTCTGGGACCCAGGGGAGCTGGACACAACTCCCTGACACAAGTGGGTGAGACAGATGGGGATGACATCTCAATCCAAAGGGATGAGTTGAAGGGTGCAGCAGGGGAAACATGATGAGCTAGGCCAAGACGATATTCTGTCTGTCACCAAGTAAACATCTGCGTGGGCACTGTGATCCTACATGACGTTCAGAGTAAAGCTCATGTGCATGTCTGAGGAATTGATCTGAAGAAACAGTGGTAGCCCATTGTGCATGCCACCATCTGTTATCAGGAAGGTCACACTGAGATGAAGCAATGCGCATGTTTGCTCACAGGGAGAGGGAAGGAAGCAAGCTTAACCACCCGGCCCAACCTCCCTTGCCTCTTGTTTTTGGACCTCAAGTGATGGAATGATCGTGCAAACCAGCTGCTTCCAGCTCTCCCCTTTCTCCGGGTGATGCTTGACCTCCATTGGTGGAATGATGTGAAGAAGCCCCAGGGTTCAATGCTTTGAATGCTCAAGGTCAGGCCCAAGGGGGGCGGCTATGTGAGTCACGTCAGGATTTCATGATTTCAGGAGTTAGCGAGCGCGGAGGCTGGAAAACCTCTTCCCCCAGGAGTCCCTGTGGAGGTAGTAAGAGAGTAACTTGTCCTGTGTTACTGCTTCAGCTCCTTCCTGCTCATGATGTCTGAAGTGACAATCCTGTCCCGCAGCCTCGGGGGACTGAGAGCTTCCTTAGCCAGTTCCCTGAGCTGGAAGGGTGAAGGAGGTCGGTGACAGCGTGCGATGGGTCTGAATCACACTGCGCGCTCTGTTCTGTTCTGCCCCGTGTGGGAACACTGGACACTAGGACTGCACCAGCCCAAAGAGAGACAAGGTGGGTGAGGTAATATCTTTTATTGGATCAGCTTCTTCACCAACAGAAGCTGGTCCAATAAAAGAGATCACCTCACCCACCTTGTCTCTTTAATATCCTGGAACCAACACAGCTACAGCACCACTGCAATGCACAAGCCCAAAGACAGCCTGTTGTACTGCGTTACAGACAGGCTGCTACCCTCCCCCCCCCCCCCCCCCCGAAAGGTGCTTGACACCTCCTTGAAGGACTAACTCTAAGGGTATGTCTACACTGCCCATGTTACAGCGCAGCAGCACTGCCGCGGCAACGCTGTGACGTGGGCAGTGTAGACACGCTTTATCGCCGGGGGAGAGCTCTCCTGGTGATTAAAAAACCCACCCCGAACGAGCTGTCTATTCTGGCACTTTTCTGCGCTAAAGCTTTTGTTGCGCAGGGGTGTGTTTTTTCACACCTCTTATTGACTAAAGTTTTAGCACTGAAAGTGGCAGTGTAGGCACAGCCTAAGAGCCATCAAGACTGCAATCAGGGCACTGACTGCCTCTCATCTGGCCCACAGGGCCTGCAGCAGGGAAGGGGCAAGCATAACTGGTGGGTCTGGATCTTCTCAGTTGGGCCAGGCACATGGCACAGAGACCGGGGTCTGGTTTACAAGCAGGGCTCTGCTCTGTGCAGGGGGCTGGCCATGGCCACATGGAAATGGCCAGGTTGGGCAGAAGGGACATTGGCCAGCCTGAAATACTGCTGACTCACAGCAGGGGTGAGTTCAGACTGGGGGAAGGGACATCTCAGGACTTGGTATTAATCTTGAAGAGCTGTAACTCTCCAGGGGTTTACAAATAAAGTCACTGCAGTGAAGCCAGTGTTCCTAGCTTTCCTGCTGCATTGTCCCTGAAGGGGTTAAAGTGGAAGCCCTGAACTCCCACAGCTTAGGTGGAGGAGCATGTGCGCATGACTGGGGGGGTCTCAGACACTGATAGTAGAGTCTAGGGCAGCCGGGCAGCAGTGCCTCACATCCCAAGGAGGGGCATCAGACAAGATGTCTAAGCCTGGGAGGATTCCCTATAGGACCAGAGCTAGAAACAGCTTAGACTCTAAGGCTATGGGATCCAGCGATCGAGTCCTCTCGCAACAGACTGGTGAGTGGGAAGAGAGACTGGGTCAGTGTGTGACAAGGGCAAATCCTGGATCCTTGTCCCAAGAGTCAGTGGGGTTTGCTGGGCCATTATCCAGCCTGGTATCTGCAATGGCAGGACATGAATACTGAAACAGCAGAAGGCAGTGCAAGTATCACACACGACGGGAGAAGTGTCCCTCTTCTGCTGACCCGAGCGAGGATGCTTCAAGAAAGCTATTGCCTCCATCACATGGATTGCTACATCTGCCAAACCTGGCAAGCAGCCCACAGCCCAGGGGAGTTTCCAGGGTCACTGCTCACCTCCACCCAAGATGTGTGTTGCCCCTCTCTTACTGGAAACACTCTGGTGCGATTCCCTGGAGAAACAAAAAGAGCCATTAATACCTAGGCTCAAAGTTATTTTTTGGCAGGTGTTTCTTCTAGGGTCAAACATATTTCAAACATACATGGAAACAAGGCTCTGAGAAGCAGTGACTGGAAGTTCTATGAATAACTCACCGATCGGCCTCTAGTAAGTCACTTAGGCAGAAGCCCAGAATTTCAAAAGTAGCCTCTGATTTTTTGTATGCCTCAGTGTTTTGGTTCCCACTCTGAGACAATTGGGCCCTGATTTCTAGAGGCGCTGAGACCCCTTGTGTTTGCTTCCTGCAAACATCCCGGCCAATGAACTTTCTGGCATGAGCATCCAGAGAAACAGCCAAATTGAAGCAAATTTTGGAGAATATTCATGGAAAGCGAATTTTGTTGGAATCATTGCGAGGATTCACCTCAGAAATTGGACTCTTCATTCAACTCATCCAATCAGGGAGCAGAAAGATACCTTGTGACCCGCCACATGTCCAATCAAAACTCACCAACTTAGCTCATGATTTCCAGTCTGGAACGCACACAAAAGCGATACAGCTCAAGAATTAATCAAAGTGTTGTAACGGTGTTGGTCCCACGATATTAGAGAGACAAGGTGGGTGAGGTGGTATCTTCTGTGGCCCAACTTCTGTTGGCAGAAGAGACAAGCTTTTGAGCTTCACAGGGCTCTTCTTCAGGTCTGGCTTGGCACAAATTAATCAGAAACTCTTCAGTGACTAGTTTGGAATAACGAGTAAACCAAAGTCAGGAATCTGTGGGCAGACAAAGAAGTGAAACACATTGAATGAATTATTTGTCATAAATTATTTTCCAAGCTCTAGAACTAGTTAAAAAGACAGGAACTGGGTTTTAAAGAGAGACAGAGCTGAAGGAATCTGAAGGAAGGAAAGGAAATGAGAGATACAACTCCAGGAAGGAACACATGGCCCCATTTCCTGCTCCTGTTCTAGCTTAGGTACATGTCTGGTCCCCATCACTGTGGCATCTCTGAGCACCTCACAATCTATAATGGATTTGACTTCACAGCACCCCTGGGCACAGGATAGAGCTATCACCCCCATTGTACAGGTGGGGAACTGAGGCACAGAGAAGCTAAGTGACTTCCCCAAGCTCACACAGGAAGTTTGTGGCAGAGCAGGGATTTGAACCTGGATTTTAAGTCCTAACCAATGGGTCATCCGTCCTCTCTGCATAGCATGCACTGCGCCCTGTGTCATTTTTGGACTGCAAGTCGGTGCCAGACAATGGGATATGAGCCTCAGGGCCATGCCCACACACCCCTTGGTGATAGCATTAGTATTAATTATTATTTGTATTACAGTAGCCCCTAGAGAGGGTGACATTGTGCTAGGAGCTGGACAGACGCACAACAAATCAACGGTCCCTGCAAAGTAGGGGTGGGTAGTTTCCTCACCAGGAACAGGCCTCCCTCATTGATTTTTGCAGGAGAGAAGGATCCCTGGTGTCCCTCCTCTCCCTGGCACAGCAGTGCAGAGGTAGGGAGAGTCAGAATTCATACAGAGCAGTGTTGTTCCACCCTGCCATCTGAGTGACTCTCTAGGGACAGCACTGCACGAGCCATCCCCGGTATGGAGGGGAGGAAGGCAAATGTGCTGCCAGAAAGCTATCTCAAATGTTCTCATTAGCTGGGAGAGAACAGGAGGTTGAAACAAACTTGCCAAGTGGTTTCGAAAATGAAGGGCGAATGGGAAGGTAACAGCTCCTTGAGCATGCTGCAATGCTGGCATCGATTCACAAGAGAAGCAGTGTGGTGGGCCCCCTCGGCCCGGCGCCAGTGTCATGCAGATGGAATACACCATTAAAAGGAGCAATGCAGTGGAGCAAGGTGGTAACTGGACAGCTCCTGAACATGCTGGGGAGAGAGAGCTCAGGGTGGGAGTGGCAGGGTGCTGCTGGAGAAGTCCTTAATCAGCTCCTGCCACTCCAGCACCAATCAGGGAGAACTGATTGGGGCTGGGTGAACCACCCTATGTTTGCCTGATAATAACTGACCACACCTGCCAGCCTCATTAGCAGGAGCTATAAGCCTGGAAGGAAGGAAGAGGAAGGGAAGGAGGCATTAGTCTAGTCTAGTCTAGTCTAGTCTAAGAGCAGGTGGTTTGGCTCAGAGGGCATAGGAGCCTCCTAGTCTGTTGCTGGCCAGGCCTGTGGTAGGCCAAGCAGTTGTAAAGCCTGTATATAGCTGGAAACTGGTGGTGGGAAACTGATAACGAATACAGAACACTGGTGTTGCCCCAGACTGAAGTGTCTCTGATTCACAGAGGAGCAGGGCCAAATCCAGAGGGGTGCAGTGAGTTCCCTGTTACAGGTGGTTGCGCTCGGGAAGGAACAGTGGGAATGCTAAGTTCTCCTAATTGGAACGCAGGCAAGCTGAACTCAGTTTCCCTATTTGGGAGTCAGTGCAACATCAGGGCATACGTCTAATGCCGATTGATCTGAGGAGTCTAAGCTGAGACACCCAGATTTTGAGGATAGGCGTTTTGCCTTAAGGCACAGCCAGTTTGTATCTGACAATTAAATGGCTTTGATTCAGTTATTACATAACAAGAACACTGCAGCGATGAGATCCTGCCCCGAGCTGCCACCTGCCACAGATTTGTCCTGCTCCCGGCTGTTCGGAGCCTTCCAAACCTTGGAGGACTGAAGGCTCCCCCAACATCTTTACCCAGCCATGGCAGCTGTGCCACTCAGCGGGCGGCCAGCATTGTCTGCATTGAGACACCCCAAATCAATATTCCATTGGTCCATAAACCCCAGAGTCCTCCTGCTTAAGCTTCAGAGCATGGGCAGTATAAAACTGTCCCATAATGTACCCAGGGAATTGTGCAATGCTATACATGTGTGAGGGGCCTGCTTTCCTCACTGACTCCTTTGGCTATCAGCAGAAGCCTAAAAGCATGAGAGATATGAGAACGTGTCTTCTGAAACATTCAGACATTTTGTGCTGCTCTGCTGGTGCAAAATGCGTCTCAAGCCAGCTGATTCCCCATAGGAGGATCTCTAGGGCTCCGTGGTGGCATGGAGCTGGCATGGAAATTCCCGTGCCACCACCTCCCCTTGCAGTGATGCAGCCAGTCCTGAGGACGCATCTGGCTAAGAAGCTCCATAATAACCCACTGTAGCTGTTGGGCTCTCACTACTCCGGAGCTGTGCGTAAAGCCCCTCAGCCACTGCAGAACTGTCCCTTGATTCCTGCTGTGGTCTTGGCATACCTCATTATTGATCATAAACGTGTATTCAATCATCCTGAATCCCCCATATTTTATAGCATCATCCCAAAAGTGCTGGCGAAGTACCCATCAGGCCTTTAATCAGTTGCCCGTGCAGGTGCGATTGATCCAGAGGTAATTTCTCAGCCACCAATCATCTTGAAACAGTAAATCAGCTTCAGGAGACGGCTGCTTTCTGCATGCCACCAGAGTGGACTTGGGGAAGGCTTGTTGGAATAATCAGTTGAGTTGGAAGTAAAAGATGACTATTGATATTTCGTCTGAATTGTTTTAGGGTTATTTTACCAGGTGGGTGGTCCCAGGGCATAGAACCTCAAATGATGATTGAATGTGAATAATTATAGGCCTGATCCTAACCAATTAAAGTCAATGGAAAGACTCCGATTGATTTCAATGTGCTTTGGATGAGGCCCTATATTTGGGATGAAAGGAGGGAAAGGTGAGAAAAGCAGTGCCATCTAGTGGATGGGAGAATAGATGGGGATGCAGGGGGCTCTGCCAGTAACTTGTGTGACACTGGGCAAATCACAGCATCTGTTTCCTCTCCCATCGTTGGCTGTCTTGGCTACATAGACTATAGACTTTGTCTCTTACTAAGGTATAGGTACAATGCCTAGCACAATGAGACTCCAGTTTCAACTGAAATCTCCAGGTGCTACTGTAATGCAAATAATAATAATGAATAATAATGTATTACATGGGGCCACTATTATATTGCCATTATCTTTCTCAGTTCTATACAACAGAAAAGGTGGAGAATCTTATAAACCTAGAGAAAAACATTATTTCATTTTGGAAAAGCAGAGAGAGATAACGTAGATGTGTGAACAGATATCAAGTTCTGTCTAAATAATCAAGCATCTGACTCGTTCTAGAATAAGCATGAGTATTGTTTTGGGATGAACAAGTGTTTGATGATATTTTCATGCATGTTTGGGGGAGAGAGGGGAGGTTGCCTGCTTACCCTAGCGCTTACCCTTAAAAAAAGCCAGTGTCAAAATGACCTCCTGGGGTTGCCACCCATCCCATTTCCCCCTCCTTTCCACAGGGCAAGACCAGCCTATGGGATTATAATAGATCTTGGAACAGAACCGTGCACGATTTGGTCATCTTGTGACATTGCAGCCATGATGTTGGGTTGTCATGTACTTTGTGTGAGTGTGTTTGTATGTCCTTATATCTGTTTGTAAGAGAGCCACTATGGTGCCCTCTAGTGGTCGGGCCTGTAGAAAGGATAAGGGACCCGCTACTAGTGACAGCAAGGGAGATTGCCTAGCTGAAGTGAGAAGCCTGGGCTTTTGGAGCAGGGAGGCTAGAGTACCAGTCCCAGCAACTTACCTAGTGATCGTGTCTGTTGGCCACAGTGCACTGGCCCATTACAGCGTTCCACCAATGGTGTTGCACCAGTGTGCTCATGACATGGCATGAGTTTGTCATGTAGTAGGACAAACAGAAGCGGCCTCCTGGTGGCAGTGAAGCCGGATGTGCTGGGGCTGGCACAGTTCCCTTCAAAGCCTATCCGATCAACATCAGTCAGAGGGGGGCAACAATGAGTGGCGCAAGAAACTTACTCCTCTGGCTTGCCTGGTGCTGGGCAGTTTAGGACTGAGCTCAGGGCCTGAGGGTAGCAAGCCAATAGGCTGGCACCACGATTTCTGGTGCTGTGTAGTATCGTGTTCCCCATCTCTCTCACCCTGGGCTGCGGACGGACTGTTAGTGTTCAGGGATGCTACTGCATCCCCCCAACATTGGCCTAGAAGTCATATGTACAAAACCTTTCTTTAAAAGCTGAGGAATCTTGGGGGTGGGGGGGACTGGTGTAATGCTCCCCTCCCTACACAGCTACCATCACCATTATTGCAGAGGTAACACCTTGTTCCTGGACATGCTGCAAGGGGGTCCTGTGCTGGGGGGAATATCGCCTGGCCAATGAGACATAAGGCTGAGTCAGAAATATGCCTCGGTGTCTTTCAGGGAAAGATGCTACATAAAGATAAGGAGGATGGTCATTCATCTGCATTACCACAAAGAGTGGTTCTACACTGGTAAAATTACCCTGCCCAGCTCCTTTTGTGTGTCTTGGGTTTGGTCTATTCCAAAGCCTAGTCAGACATAAGGAACTCCAGAATGCTAGGGATGAAATCCTGGCTCAACTGAAGTCAAGGGAGTTTTGCCATTGGATTCAATGAGGCCAGGGGTTCATCCTAGATTCCTGAAAGGGCTTGGGTCTGGGCGGAGAGAAGTCTTTTAAAACCATGTTGTGGTGGATCTAGTTCATGGTAGTGAGGGACAGGTTGCAGTGGGTAAAGCCAAGCATGACATGGGCAGGCAGAGTGCATGCACCCCTCCCCCCCACATCTTACCCACACACCCTCTTCTCTGTTCTGTCTTTCATTCAACCCCTGATTGGCACTGTCCCCCAGTCCTGATCTGTGGAACCCCCCCCCCATCTCGCCCCATGCTTCCTGCTGGCCGTCCAGTGCCCCTCATTTCTGATGTGCCCCTCCTGTGCTACTAGGGCTCCCAGCCTCCTCAAAGAACAGACTGCTGCTGTGTCCAGCATTGCGTGTTGGTTCTGTGCCGGGCACAATGGTCCAGAAGGACTTGGCTGAGACCATTCAATCTCGTGGCGCTGATGACTCGAGTCCAATTCGGGGCCAGGCCTCCAGAGCTGAAGGGACACGTGTATTGACTCTGGCTACCCCTGGGCTCTTCTAGTAAGCGAGGAAATACGGAAGCACCCCGAGTTGCAGCCAGCCCAGGTAAGTGTGACTCGCCCAGGAGAACTCCCCGCAGGGGCGGAGGGCCCCAGGCGCCAGAGCGCAGCTGGAGAGCACAACCGCGGCCAGCTGTGGCAAGGAGCAGCGGGGAGGGCGCAGCAGAGCCACCTGCCCCCCAGGAGCCGCCCCTGCCAGAGGACGGGCCTGAGTGGAAGTGGGTGGGTGCGATCTCTGTGCAGCCAGGCTGGCCAAGGCGCCTTGTCACAGCCTCTCAGCGGCGGGATTTCTCCCCGAGCCTCGGAGAGCGCCCCGCAGCCAACGGCTCCGTTCCCGTCTCTCCCCCCCCGGGGGCTGGGGCGCAGCTAGCCAAGGCGGCAGCCTCTGATGTCATGCGGGGAGTGTGAGGCGGCTGCGGGCGGTGCGTGGAGCGGGCGGCGGGAGCCAGAGCGAGCCCAGGCGAGGGACGCGTTAGGAGCCTGCGGAGATCGGCTGCGGCTGGACGTCCCCCGGCACCCGAGCCAGCGGTCGGGCGGGCACCTGGCGCTCGGGGAGGGGATGAGCTCGCCCAGGCGGCCGCGGGAGCGCTCCAGCCGGAGCGCCGGGAAGGAGCAGTAGGGCGCGTCTCCCCGCCCTACCCGGGGAGCGCAAAGCCAGACCGCGGCGCTGCGAGCTCGCCCCAGCCCCGGGGCCGCTCGGATCCGGGCGCGTCTGTCCCGCTGCTGCCCAGGGGGCACTGCCAGGGGCAGGGCTACGGCGAGCTGCCCCTTCCAGCCGGGGCTCCGTGACCCCCAGCCCGGCTCTTCGGCGGAGACTCCCGGAGCGTCTCAAGGCGGAGACCGAGCCAGGAGCTACCCACACGCGGGGCGCACCTGCTCCTGGGGGCCGGTCCCCAGGGCCAGCGCGAGCGGGGATCCTGGCAGGGCAGCCGGGCACCGCGGGTGAGTCTCTGGGCAGCAGGGAGCTGGCAAGCCGGGGATGGGGCTACCTGGCGTGATTGCTTGGCTGGTGCGGGTCTGACTCCCTGCCAGGGAGGGATGTGTGTGTGTGTGTGTCTGTGTGCCACACGCGGGAGAGGACTGGGAGATTTGGAGAGACAGAGGTTGCAAGCAGCGGGAGTGCGTCTCAATTTGCTGGCTGTTGTGATGGGTTTGTGGAAGGAGGGGGTGTGTGTGTAAACACACAGCCGAGGAGCAGAATTGGCTGCTTAGTCTCTGGTTCCTGTGACAGCACAACCAAAAGCAGCAGGCAAAACAAGTATTGCTAGGTCCATGGAGAGAGGTGGCTCTCCTTAAAGCCACACTGGTTTCCTTTCTTTCCTAGTCCTGCTAGCCTCCTCCTTAACCATCTCCTGGCTGGATACAGCTGGGATTCTGGTAATGCTGCAGAGCATCAAAGGCCTGGCTTGAATTATTTTAACTTTCACCTGCATGGGCAGTAGTTACCTAGGATAGGTAGAGGCCTGCAGGTGGTGAGTGGGACAGAGTTGCTGCATGGGCATGTCCCATCAGACTAGCTGAGACCCCAAGCAAATCCACAGCTTCAGGCTTGTGGCATGGGCTGAGGAATATAATTGTTTGTTCTGTGACAGCTTGGCATTGGCAGCATCCTGATCCAACAGCACTGCATGGCCACGGGACAGCCTGTTGCAAGAGGCCCTGACTACAATGGTGTGAGATGCTTGCATCCAACCTTGCAAGCACTCCTGTGGAGCCTGGCATTTGAGGTTTGATGCATTGGCTAACCTCAGTCCCTGCTCACAAAAGCTCAGTGAAGCTGTTTGGAGAGAGCTCCTGCAGCTGAGAAACAGGCCAACTGCCCTCTTCTCCCCCACAGCTGGTCCCTGTCCCCCTGCAAAAGCCATTCTTTCCCCTGCCCTACAAACCCAGTTTTGGTTTGGGTCCAGTTTCAAGGTGACCTGGGCCAGCTGACGGTGGTGGGTTGCCATTTGGAATGGTATCGCCACAGGAACAGGTGAAACAGGGTGGTTTGGCTACTGTTTGGCTTTGAATCTCAATGGCTTTGAATTCTCAAAGGAACACATAGACTGAAAGCAAAGGCAACATCTGTGTTACAATGGTAGCCCCTACTGAGATCAGTGACCTGCCTTGTGCCAGGCACTACACTCGCAGAGGAAGAGAGAGGCCCTGCCCCAGGGAGCTCACAATGTGGGAATACTATCCTTCCTATTTTACAGCTGGGGATCTGAGGGGACTGAGTGATTTACTCAGGGTTATAGAGGGTGTCTGTGGTGGAGGCAGGAACTAAATCCAGAACTCCTGGCACCTTAAGCAGGAGGCGATCCTTCCTCCTATGGAAACCCATCCAAAAGAAGTCATCCATACTCTCTTGTTTGGACCAGCACAGCATCTCCCGTCTTCGCCCCAAATTGCAAAGGAGGCTTCACAATTACCCTGTTGAGAAACTGTGTTCTTTCCTCCTTTTGCTCAAGAGTCACGGAGTCTATATGTGAGTAAGGTACCAATGCAATGACACAATGGCTCTTCCTCTCTTATCAGCTGTGCTATGGGGGATACATTACCCTCAGGTGTCTACTTAGGATAAATCCACCAGGACAAAGATCTTGATAGGTGCAAAATAACAGATAATTTTCATGCACTGGAGACTGAGTTGAAAACAGTTAACTGTCTCCATAGGTGGTGTGCATGAAGGATTCATACTAGATTACAGAAAATCCATGATTCAGACAAATCCAAAATTCACCAGTAGACTTGTGTTGGACAAAAGGGCTGGCAGGAGTTGCCTATTTTGCATAGGTCATTTGCTTTGTTATGGAGGGAAGTAGGCATTGAAGATGGGTTATTCCATCCCCACTGTCCTCGTCCCTGCTAACGAGTTGCATGTTAAAGGCTAAAGGTTTCATATGGTGTAATTCCTAGGCTGAGGGCTTTGGAATTTGATGGATCGCCTTTCAACAGGGATTTATGTGCAGGAATTCTGTTCTGGGTAGGCATGTAGGAGCAGAACCCTACACCCATGCCCTCTCTCTAGATGGCTTGGCATTTCCAAGTGCATAACTTCCTAGACACTCCCTTTTGCTGGATCATCTGGGTAGCTGAGGAATGGAACTGGGTCCTGAAAGAGCTTTGGCCATGCTGTCATTAGAGAAGCTGCATTTTGCAGGACACAGTGGTCAGATAGTTACGTGCAGTAACAGGGTGTTCTGGAGACATCTTCCAGAGCCTCTATGGTGAGTGGGCTTTACTATGTGTTTAGTGGCTCTCTTTCCCTGCATTTTTCATGTAATCCGCTCCCTAGGTAGACACTGCATAAGTTTAGGCTCACACCGTGACTACTGAGAGATCCTTTCCATTCCAGTAGCTGCAGATGAGGAACTCCGGGCTCATAAAGGGCCCTCCAGCTCAGCTGAGAATGTAGGATTGGAGAACACGCATCTGTCTCCTCTCCTCCATGCCCCAGCTGCAGCATATTCATTGAACTCCAGGGTCTGATGCCAATCAGATATTGGAAGCATCCCCCGGTGACCTACTGTCCAACTGTGGGATCCCAAGGTGGTTATCCAGTTACAGCAAAATTAGGTCTCTCTGCAGCCTGTGCCCATCATGAGTTTGTCTGGGGGAAACTTAATGAAAAGGAGAAAACTTTGTTTATTGCTCATCCAGATGTGCCATACATTGCTCTGTATTTTCATTCACAGGCCTTCCCTGGCAGCGAAGGGAATAGATGATTTAAAGAGACAGTATCTGATTCTATTCCTGCTGGCTTTTAGGAGCTGAGTGTAGACAAGCTGGGTCTGGTGTCACAATAGATAGAAACTGGGGGCGGGGGAGGGAGAGGGAGAAGAGGGGAGGGTTAGTTACGATCTCTGTTTTAGGATCTGGGAGATGGAAGGGTCTGAAGAAGGGCCCTAAAGGTAACAGGCTAGCGCTTTTCTACTGCAATAAGTTTCTTTCCTGGCTGGTACCTGCCCAACAGGCCCTTGTGTAGGTCCTTCCCAGGGGAAACCTGAATGGGTATATTTATTTAAAAATACATACATGAGGCTCCTATTCTAAGTGGGCCTGATGAGTTTGCACCGAAGAGGCAGGGTTCCTGCTGGGCTAGTAGATCAGAGTCTGGAGATCCTGCACAAAGGATCCCCTGCAAGCTGAGGGAGAGGCTTCCTAGATGATGATGTGTACAGCGGTGCATAGGGGATAGATGGCTGTACTGGTGGCATGGCTAGTGGAAGTGCACAGTGCATAGATCCGTGAGGACTACACCTCACCTTGGGTGGAAGCAGTGAGCTGCCTCCATTTATCCCCCCCATGTCCTGCTGTGTGGCCCAGCTACAGGAGTTAAACAGTCCTGAAACACATGTTGTGGGTGAGGATTGCTTCCTTCATCCACACTATCTCTTGGCATGTTTCTCTCAGAGCACAGGCCCAGGGTCAGAGGAATGACCGGGCTCATCTCACAGACCCTCAGAATTTGATGAGGTTCTCCCATTACCAAATCACACTAAAACAGTGCTGTTACTTCTTGGAATGTATGAACACCTATCTCTCCGTGGAACTGTGGTGGAGAATTTCTAAAGGGTTGTGGCCTGTTCCAGTGCCTGTTGATGACAATGGAAAGACTTCCCGGACTCCAACGGGCATTGGGCCAAGCTCTTTGCTTGGAGAGGCCTCCAGAAAGCTTGGATTATCATCTAAAACTGGATAAACATTTCGGAGGCTCCCCCTACAAAAAGCTTCTCACAGGCCCCATACCTCCCTCTTTGCGTTTGGCCCCAGATAATCTCTTACATAAGAACATAAAAACAGCCATACTGGGTCAGACCAAAGGTCCGTGTACCCAGTATCCTGTCTTCCGACAGTGGCTAATGCCAGGTGCTTCAGAGGGAATGAACAAAATAGGTAATCATCAAGTGATCCATCCCCTGTTGTCCATTCCCAGCTTCTGGCAAACAAAGGCTAGGGACACCATACCTGTCTATCCTGGCTAATAGCCATTGATGGATTTATCTTCCATGAACTTATCTAGTTATTTTTTGAACCCTGTTATAGTCACAACAAAGAGTTCCACAGGTTGACTGTGTATTGTGTGAAGAAATACTTCCTTTTGTTTGTTTTAAACCTGCTGCCTATTAATTTCATTGGATGACACCTAGTTCTTGTGTTATGAGAAGGAGTAAACAACACTTCTTTATTTACTTACTCCACACCAGTAATGATTTTATAGACCTCAGTCATATCCCCCCTTAGTTATCTCTTTTCCAAGCTGAAAAGCCCCAGTCTTATTAATCTCTCCTCATACGGAAGCCGTTCCATAACCCTAATAATTTTTGTTGCCCTTTTTTGAACCTTTTCCAATTCCAAAATATATTTTTTGAGATGGAGTGACCACATCTGCATGCAATATTCAAGATGTGGGTGTACCATGGGTTTACATAGAGGTAATATGATATTTTCTGTCTTCTTATCTATTCCTTTCCCAATGATTCCCAACATTCGTAAGTGGTAACAGCTACTTTAGACCCCATCATTTTGCAGTTCAGAACAAGCTTTCTATACAGATGGAGTAAAACTGAAATTGAATTGATATGACATTCTTTTAATTTGACCTAATAAAATATAAAATAGAGCTCTCTGTTTTAATAGGACAGTCCCATGAACATGGTACCTGTGCACATCCCAAAATTATAACATATATGTAAAGGTCTATTTCTCTCTCCAGGCTCTGTGGACTGGCCTTTGTCTAGTTTGCATAGCTTTGTTTCTAACATAGCGTTGCTGTGGGCAGGTTGGGGCAAGGCAGGTTTTGCAGCATGTTCTCAAGGCGCTGAGGTGAATGGTCATCCTGACTTGTTGCAGGTTCACAGGCCAGTCACGGAGGAAGCTGTGCTTCCCGCACAAGTGACCTTTGTGCTTGAGGCTGAGAGTGCCTTGGTTCCAGTGGAAGGCAACTGCCCTGGGAAGACCTGACCCCGTAGTCTGTGGGACCACTCAGGTGGTCTGGGCTATTCCCATTAGCTCTTAGCGATCCACTGCTGTTGATGGAAAGAAGCTGATTTGTGTGGCCTCAGTATTTGGCCCAATATGCTTAAGAGAGGAGGCATAGCAGAGTCTCCTTCTGCTCCCCAGGGAAATGCCTTCAGAACTATGGGAGTGGACTACCTAATGTGCTTTGGTTGTTAAAAGGGGCAGCTGGGAGTGAGGATTAGGGTAGACTGGTGGGTAACAATCTTCAGGACCAAATGGGGCTGTTTGGAACAGCACGCTGAGGAAGAAGGGTGAAATTCCCATGCATAGGAGCCTGGAGCAGACCATCCCTCCCGTCCATCTTACTAAATTTCCCCTACCCCAAATATTAACTACTATCAATTTGCTGCTGGTTTTACCCATGTCATAGTGGAGCAGTAGCCTCATGATGGACAGTTTTGTACCCATAGCCAAGAGAAAGTGCCTCATTGGTCAAAGAGCTTGATTCTTTGACCCAAAGCCTAGTGACTTGGGAGGCCAGCATTGACGGGTACCCTAGGTGCAGATGCTGCAAGAAGAGGGATGAGATTTGAGAAGGAGAAAGGGAAAGAGGCTGATCTCTCAAGGGGTGCCCAATGAGGGTATTCGGGAATAAAAGAGCAATAACCCAACAAGAGCTGCCAGCCATCCTAACACCTCCAGGATTGTCCCAGTTCAGCTGGGATGATTTCACATCCTTTCAGGAGGTCAGAGGGTTCAAGAATAACTTGTTGCGATGTGTGACATTGTGTCACAACACACTGGCGCTGCTCTCCTGCCCTGGGGATGTTACGCCCTGACTTGCCAGCATTGGATTGTGAGGTTGGAATGTAAATGTCACGCTATTGTGACTTGCACTGGACAAAGAAAGAACGGGGGCTGCACTAATGTTGTCCACTGTCGGGTTTTGAAATTGCTTGTGATATGAATTTATTTTGATTTGATTTATATTCCAAATAAAAAAGCACCTGCCAATGGGCTTTGGATCAGGCCATAAGGACTTTTGACAAAAATTACTACAGGCCTTAAAATATCTGCAAATCCAATAGCTTATCCTCATCCCTTGTGGGCAAAGTTAATCAACCATGGCCTTAATAAATCACAAAATAAGCTATTTGCACCACTGAATAAGAACTGAGGGCCAGATCCTCAGCTGGTGCAAATCAGTAGGCTCTGCTGAGGTCAGCATTGCTACGCTGATTTATGATGCGGGCACTGGACAGTGTTTGCAGTTCAGAATTGCTAGGAAGTGTCAGCGTTTGTGACTCTGGGGGTTCGGAGGGGAAGCAGATGTCAGAGACTGTAAACCAGTCCCAGCCTGCTTTGACATTGGCATGACAATCAGAAATGCCACCTGCATTCTCTATGCATTAAATGTTTGCTTAAATATTAGTAAAGGCATTCCTCTGGCTGTTAAAGCAGTATTGACATTGGACTCTCAGGTGGCCAGAAGGAAAGAAACGTGACATCCAAGTGCTCAGAAATGCTAGTCAGAGCTGTGCTGAGCTTGCCCTTTGATTTTGCATTCCCTATTCTAAGGCACATTTAAAACGTGTGAACTTCAAAGCCCCCCTTATTTTTAATAACATTGCAATGTGTGGCTCAGGAAGCAAAAAGGGTCTCAGTGAGGCGCTTGATTCCGCTCCAGATTGGACCTACGGAGTGGAATGATTAAACAAGCACCTTTTATCAGACCAAAATGTGATTGGCTGTGAGAGATATTAAAGGTTTACGCTGAGTGAATTCATTAGCGTGGCTGTGGCACAGTGGCAGAATGAAGTGGGGAACTGAATGGATTAGTTGATCCAAGCCACCACATTTGTCGTAGAGCCCCCAGTCTTATACCTCACCCCTACCTCAGGAACGCACGACTGGGCTTCATCGTTTTTGGTAGAACTGTAGCATGGTTAGCCTTGATCCAGGACTTCCTGGCTCTTGATAGAGACCAGCACTGTAACAATCAACAAAGTATTGGTCTTCCTGCCATCCTCTTGCCTTATACACCCACCCCCATCATTTTCCACCAATGCTGGCCTCATGTAGCTCTAGAGAAAGAGTGAGAATCATTACTCTGTTTTTCTCTCTCTGTCTCCCAATCAGCCCCTCCCCAGAAAAGAGCTACTGACCCTTTGGTGCTATCAGGGAAAAGGGGACAGAGGAGGGGGCTGAGTTTCCATTTAGCTGAAGAACGGCAAGGCAAAGTGTTACTCACTAGAGATGGACCTGAGGCCCCCTGATCCAAGGACCTCAGAGCATTGAGGGTGTTCTGAACCCAATCCCTGATCCAGACCTGACTTCACAAGATGGCCTCAGATGGTTGGAATCCGGGTCCCAGTTCTGAGGCCCGAGTCCTTTCCCAGTAATAACAAGAAGTGAGTTGTTTGCAGTGCAGGGAGAAAGAGAGGGGAAAGGCGACAGTGAGGTGGGGCTATGTTCTGAGGGCAAAGGAGATCATGGGGCTCAGAGAGACAAAGAGAAGACTGGAACGGAGAAGCATCAGGGCTGATGAAGGAAAGGCAAGAGAGGAAGGACTAGGGTTAGTTATGCCAGATCACTCCCCTGCTCCATCATGTCTGATAGCCTGCTGCTGAGCAGTGGCCACTGCTAGCTGGTGCTTTGGGGGAATGGAGGAGATTTACTGGACAGCAGGAAGGGAAGGAAGCAGACCAAGCTGGCATATCAGCATCAGTAGCAAAGGACACCTTCGGGAAGTCACTGCCAGCCTCCTCAGCTGCGGCTGACCATATGCAGCCCGTATGTTTGTGAGAGGGGGTGGAGTGGCGGAGATGCCTCCAATCTGTAAGCCTATTCTTGGAGACGGGCAGGCATCTGCTGTTCACATCCCCACTTCTGCCAAGCTGGAACCAGGCCGAGCTGGGACAGACAGCAAAGGGGGCCTTTCTCATGTCAGCCTGGGTTGGGTCATGGAAGGGAGAGCCCCCTGCAGGTGGTCTGAATCTATCTGCCCTGTTTCCAAGCAGGCATTGCCAATGGGTCAAACGCTGGATTCTGATGCCAGGAGGACGCTGGATCCCGAATCTGGATCCCGATGCCAGAAGGACACTGGTGTCACTCAATTGTGGGGTAAGGCCCGATCCTCAAAGGTATTCAGGAGCCTAACTCCCATGGAAGTTAGCACCTGAACGCCTTTGAGAACCTGGGCCTAACTCCAGTAACCGCAATGGCATCTGTAACTGGGGGCTCTGCTCCTTTAAGGGCCAAAGAACCTGGGCCAGGCAGCCCTGTTTGATTATCAGACTCAATTGGGAAAGGGTCAGGTGGTTCCTATTCAGGATGGAAGCTCATCTGGAAGATAGCTGCAGGAAACAAGTGGAGCAGAGGTAGAGATGCAAAGGGAAAGGCCCCATTCCCTGCTTTGGTTCAGGGAATAGCTTTGTGAGTTTGTGGTTGAATAATAAACTGAGCCCTGAGAAAAATGATCCAGGCTCAGGGAAAGGTGTCAGTCCCTGCTGGGCTAGGGGGCCAGGCCTGCAGTCCTACAGAGTCACTCCTGAGGTATGCTTGTGTGGGATCAGAATCTAAGCCCAGACCTGCTCTGACAGGGTCACAGGAGGCTGCTAGTCACATGCAGGGTTGTATTTGAAGCTAAGCAGAGTAAAACTCTCATTTAAAGTAGGTAGGGGCCTATGCTACAGCACGTGGATCTAGTTCTCAAACCCGCTGAAGTCTGCAGGGTGTCTTTGGATCTAGCACTTTGGTTTGTGCCCCATTAAAGGTCCAGGCACTACTTGTGAAATTCGCAACTGGATTTGGGTTTGAATTTTGTACTGCCCCCGGATTCTTGGATCTGTGGTTTCATGCCTAACAACCAGGCATGGCTCTATGTATTTTGCCACCCCAAGCATGGCAGTCAGGTGGCTTTTGGCGGCATGCCTGCAGAAGGGCCGCTGGTAACGCAGATTTGGCGGCATGCCTGTGGGAGGTCCGCCGCTCCCGCGGCTTCGGCGTACCCGCCGCTGAATTACCGCCAAAGCCGCGGGACCAGTGGACCTCCTGCAGGCATGCCGCCGAAGGCTCCCTGACTGCTACCCCTACAGTGACCGGCAGGCCGCCCCCCGCGGCTTGCCGCCCCAGACACGCGCTTGGTGCGCTGGTGCCTGGAGCCACCCCTGCTAACAACGGCCATACTGCGTGAGACCAATGGTCAATCTAGCCCTGTATCCTGTCTTCTGACAGTGGCCAGTGCCAAGTGCTTCAGAGGGAATGAATGGAACAGGTGATCATCAAGTATGGTGACCAGACAGCAAGTGTGAAAAATCGGGATGGAGGTGGGGGGTAATAGGAGCCTATATAAGAAAAAGACCCCAAAATCAGGATTGTCCCTATAAAATCGGGACATCTGGTCACCCTATCATCAAGTGATCCATCCCGTCGCCCATTCTCAACTGCTAGCAAACAGAGGCTAGGGATACTTCAGAGCATGGTTTTGCATCCCTACCCATCCTGGCTAATAGCCATTGATGGTCCTATCCTCCATGACCTTATCTAGTTTTTTTTTAACCCTGTTATAGTTTTGGCATTCACAACATCCTCTGGCAAAGCGTTCCACAAGTTGACTGTGAGTTGTGTGAAGAAATTCTTCCTTTTGTTTGGACCTAGGTGTGGTTCATCCTCCTTTTCGTTTCAAGGGGTTATCCCTTAGCAGTTAATGGAAATGGAATTGTCTGAGTGACTGCCTGAACTGTGCTCCTGTAATTAATGAGCTCAGTACAATGTATGGGAGGTAGTTGTGGTGAGGAGAAAGGGAACTTGCCAGCTGAGACGTAAAGCCCTCAGATGACCATTTCTCATTAAAACATCATCCCATGGTGCTTATCACAAGCACGAGGGTGTTGGTCCCAGTCTCCTGGCAAAATTCCAACTTGAGTAATTGCATTCTGCCTCCAGAAAACTCCTCCTGTTGTTTCCTTTGCATTCCTTTGCGTCTTCTCCTGTGGCTTAGTAGTGATGTACACACTGGAGGTCTGCTCCTAGTAAAGTCAATGACAATGCTCCCATTGACTTCAACTGGAAACAGATCATACATTTAAACAGCTACTGTGCCTCGCTGCTAAGCGGGACACTGTCTTGCAGAGGCACCTGCGATTCAGGCCTTGGAGGGATGAGCCTTTATAAAGTGCTTGGGGATCCTTTGTGGTGAGAGGCTGTATGAGTTCCCGTCCTCCAGCAATGGGATAACTATAAATACTATATTTGTAGGGGGTGAGGGAGGGTAAGGATTCCTCCTCTTATTGATTAAAAAATGCCGTATTTGTCGATTTCATGGCTGGGGCAGCATGCTGAGTGCCTCTGTTGCCATCTCCTTGGCTTTATGAGCTGCCCTGACTCGGAGAGCCCTTGCCACGCTGGGAGAAACTTCTAAATGGATATAATATTTTACAGCCCTCCCATTAAATTGTCCTGTCTGTTTCCTTCCCCATCATTGCCAATTACCAAGACGCTTGCTTGAGTCTGTGCAACCAAATGCTGGCTCGTTTAGAACAAGCTGCTGCCTCTGGTATGGCTCCTTCAGGGATGTGTTTATTGTGTCCCCTTTCTGTAGTGCAGAAGTCATTCGGAGGTTGCCAGCATTGCGTTATGTCTGCGGGTGGGTTGGAGATAAACTTCTGCAGGCAGTTGCTTTGGGTTTTAGGCTCCGGCCCATCGCTGCAGGAATGCCTTCCAGTTGTGCCGTGTCATGTAATTTGTGTTACCATACTGCAGGGCGGTCCCCATTGTGCTAGGCACTGTATATGCATGTGGTAATAGACATTCCTGCGCACTAAGCAATTGCCAGCTAAACACACAAGACAGACAAAGGGCAGTGGGAGGGGAAACAGAGGCATGGAGTGAAAGCGACTTACCCAAGTTCCCTCAGGAAGTCAGTGGCAGGCATAGGAACGAAACGCAGGTCTCCTAAATCCCAGTCCAGTGCTGTACCCACTAGGTCCTGCTGCCATTTCAAACACTGAGGATACAAAGATCTCAGCAGTCTCAGTTGCTGTAGCTCACCCTCTCCAGCGACTCGCAGTGTACCAGGCATGATGCTGTCATAGGCGAGTGGTGAGGCCCGGGGGTTGGTAAATGCATTCTGCCACCACAGTGAGCGGGAGACATCAACAGAAGGGTAAAAGTTTGAGGGATACATTTCCCCTGCCCCCCATTCTTCTCCCCAGTGCCCCCATGGTCCAACTGGCTGCCCCTGATGCTTTTCAGTCACGTTAGCTCGTCAAGCAAGCCCTTGGCGACAGGCCTGCAAATGGAGGTGTCTTGGGGCCCCCAAGCCTCTGACAGGATCAAGCAAGATGGCTCCTCTCTCAGGGTATGCCTAACAGCTCTCCTTCCCTCTGGTACTACAGGTCCTTCCATGATGGGGCCCCACTGCCCATTTGAGGCCACATGCTGACACTTATTTCCCAGATTTTCTGGGAAAGGACCAGCCGGAGGGAGAGGGGCGTGGGTCACCTCACTGCTTCAACAGTGCTCCCACCATGAATGCTGTTTCAATGTCAGAGAGAAGGACAGTCCAGTGCCTCCCTTCTGAAGCCAGTCATTGCCAGACTGGTTCAGCCCTGAGCTCCACCTAGCTCTGGGGCATGTCTGTGATGGGGCCAGCACCCCAATGCCGCAGAGGAAGGTGTAAGAACTCTGCACTAGCAGCTGTGGGATAATCTGCTGCCCCACAGTGGTCTCACCCTGATCTCTAATAGAGATCAAGGCCTGAATTACAAGGTTTAATATCACTTCCAAGATTTATGTCATTAGTTGTAACAGCTGGATATGCTTGGGGGTTTTAAGCCTTCCCCAGACCCCCCTTGGGAAGGGAGCACAGTGCTTCGGCCTGTTACCCAATGCCCCCCACTACCTCCATTCCTGCACTTCTGAGGGGAACCACTTCCTTTCCCCATCCCCTGCTTGGGCCAGGATCGAGCAGGAAGCACTCTGCCCTATTCTAGATAGGGTCTTATGCTGTGCCAGTCACTGTAGTATCTGAGAGCCTCTGGGCTCATGAGCTGGTTCAGATCTCTGTTTTCCTGAGAGCGGAGGGAAAGCCCCAAGGAGCACTTGACTGCCTTCAGATTAAAACCGGTTCCTTGGCTACAATCCGAGGTTTAGATCAGGAGACCTGGGGACTTACTGGCGAGCTGTTCTCCTTTGGGAGACTCCCCCCGCTCCCAGCACTGGGAAGAAATGAGTTCACACAGGGGCCAGCTTTATTCTATTAGCCACTTGGCTTGTGAGATGGGTGGTAGCCCAAGAGCTTTAGAGATTCTTGGATATTCTTGGCATGAGACCTAGCCAGGCCCCGCAGCTGTTCTTTCCTTGCCAGGCCCTGTAGTCTAATCCTTATTGCTGCTGAGAAACATTTGCCTGGACTCCATTCTTCTGACTCTAGCTTTAGTATCAATTTGTATCTTTAAACAGAAAGCATCTCTTTTAGGTTAATTGTTTTTTTCCTTTGTGTTTACGGTGGGGATTAATGAGGAACTGCAGTGTAAGGAAAATCTGAAACAGCTTCTTGTTTATTGTTTAATTTAGGAAAATGCTACTGACGAGCGGGTGTTAGCCTGGGCTGTGCTGCAGTTTGTTCTGAATCGCTAGAACGACTCACAGTGGGAGAGGACTGGGCAGGTTTTTAGCTCCCCCTGCAGGCACTGCTTCTATCCCAGCCCTCACAGCGACTCCTGCTGGACGATGCTGGACTGGCATAATTATGAACACACTGACAGCTGATACTCTTACATTGTCCTGTGCTATGGGTGACTCCCAGTGGAAGATGCTGTCAGTGGAGTAGTTCTGCCTCCGCATCGGTATTCCTGTGGAATTCCTTAGAGTAACTCCTGCTAGAAGAACCTAGAACTGATTCAGTTGTGACCTCTCCAAAGGCGCCAGCTCTTTTGAATGAAATGGGAATGAACAAGCGGTCCCTTTGCTGCTCCAGGATAGTAGAGCAGCATGGGGAGTGCTGTATAACCAAAGTGGTGAGCTTGACGTACCTTTTGCAGCAGACCGGCAACTGGGTGGGAGATTCAGGTACAATCCAAAATGGAGATTTCTATTCAATTAAA
Organism: Trachemys scripta elegans; assembly: GCF_013100865.1. Classification (NCBI taxonomy): domain Eukaryota; kingdom Metazoa; phylum Chordata; order Testudines; family Emydidae; genus Trachemys; species Trachemys scripta. Next base: position 48,685,402 of record NC_048307.1, read on the forward strand.
GATGCGAGTAAATCATACAATGGATGTTTAATGTTCATTGTAATTCAATTAAGGTTGCACTGCTTGTGAAATTTTGCTATGCCACAGATAAGTGGCAAGGGGTCGATTTGGTAGCTGCAGAACATGCAGGATCCTTGGTGTAATACTGATTGAAAACAAAGCTGAGCTACTCTTGAGCAGCTCACTAAATTAAGGCCAGAAAACTGAACATTGTCAGCCCTTTGGGATTCTGACTCCCCACAGTATCCGAGAGAGGAAGGAAAGCTGGCGCCCTGATGCCTTGGAAGTTTTAAAGAAGGGAAGGAGAGTAACCTTATTTGCAGATGTCGCCTAGCTCAGCTGCCTGGTCCCCTGCTGCAGCATCAAAGGCTGAGAGAGAGCCATTCTCTGAAGGTGTCACATGTTAGTTCCATAGAGACGAGAGGAGGAGGAGCAGAGAGAGAGAGAAGGAGGCAACTCTTCTACTTGATCTGCAAAGGGACTTGAAATCAGCTCTGGCTGGAGTCCACGTCCACCTGGGCACCATTCATGAGGACTTCTGACAACTGCTTTTGTTCTTTCTGGTATGTGACACCTCTGTCTGGCTGCTGCTCCCGTGGTGTGCCTAAGGCTGGATTTGTTGAGAGAGGCCCTCTTGTGTCCCCTACTGGCAAGAAAGTCTGTACTGGCAATTGGAACAAGAGAGGCTGTATTGATCAGCATTAATCTTATTCTTTGCAGTGTGGTAGTGTCATTCAGGACCTAGGCCCTACCGTGCTCCTGGACATTTCAACTGAGTTCTTTTCCCAGCCCCTATGTCTGTGACTCTGACAAATGTAATACCCTGGGCATATCCCTTCCAGAATTCTGACCCGGCCTTTGGAAGAGGTCACTTCAAATGTATCAGTCATCCCAGGTTTTACTCTGGGCCTTTATGCTGAGATAGGACTTTGGGAATTTAGTCACAGCTGTGTGGATTTTCATGCAGTGCAGACATGATCAGTAGAACCCATAACTATGTACTTCAAGTCACTGAGACTTGTTGATAGCGATTTAAGCTGTAATCAGTAGCCTGGTGGTTTGTTATGTGACCTTGTGGTCTGCTCATTGCTGGGCTGGGCTAGCACATGTAGGTACAGTCCCTGGAATAATGATGTAATCATGAGCTCAGTAAACACGAGAACCACACTTGTGTAGTAGTGGGAAAGGTACAGAGGCAGCTCCTCTCCTGCTACTGGGGCTATGGTTACCACACAGTTTCTGAAACTCAAAGAACAGAATCACCCCTAAACTTCCTCTGGGTTTATTTCTGAGATGGGGTCCCGCCCATCTGGGAAGAACCGGACCCATTAGGGAACTGGGTGTGGAAACACCCACTCAGCCAGCCAACCCATTAACCCTCTATAGTTCTCTTGGGGATTGTCTTAGCTTTACCCTTGGCCTGATGTAACGTTCTCCCCATCTTACCAGGGGAAATATACGGGTTTCACTGGCAAACTGAGCTCCTGTGGGAGGTCCAAGTCCTAGATTTTCAGAGGTGCTGAGCACCTTTGGCTCCTATTGACTTCAGCTGGAACTTGGGGTGCTTCAGCGCTTCTGAAAATCAGGCCCACATTCCAGGATGCCAGGGCTACATGTTAACTCCTCCTCCAAATATGCCAGTCGGTGGGAAATGCTGTATGATCACATTAGCTTTGGTTTGGCGGTATCATCTGGTTTTACGTGGGGAATTTCCCGTTATCTGAGTTTCCTTGTACCAGCAGAGTGTGTTGAGTTTTCTGCAAATGAGAGGAAGACTTCAGTACCACGAGACCCATTTCTTTTCTTCCTTCCCAATCTTCCCATTTTTGTTTATATGTATCTGACCAACCACCTGTTCTTGGTTGGTCGTTGCTCAGGTGGGTGACAAGGACCTATTTTCCCTATGGTTCCTACTCCTCTAACTTTCCACATCACACACTGGTGCCATCAGTGAAACTTGCTTTATTCTCTGCAATATCTCTGACTCCCTACTGTGGACAAGGCCACCTAGTGCTCCTTCCTGACACTGTTATTTTACTAACATCTTCAGTTCTGTGATTGCCTGTGCAGTGCCCAGTCCAGATTTGGTGGGGATTATAAACAGTGAGATTCTCGGCACTCACTGGTAATGGAGTGCTTTGTGCTACTGTGATCACAAGAGCATTGCATTTGTGCAAATACCAATAGGTTTATAGGTGTGCTGCACGGCTTGTGATTCGCACCTGCACCAGCCCATTGAGAATGTTTGTGGGATGCCGTGCAAACCACAGTAGGGAGGGTTTGCACAACTGCATAGCAGACCAAGTCGAAGGGCAGAAAGGGAAAGAGGGAGGGGTAGAGGCAGATTTCTAAAGGAGAACTGCTGAAGTATGGCACTTGGCGGATGCTGCAAAAAATCTCTGTGACTGCTCATTCCGACTTTTAAACATATTTTCTTTGATCCTGTTCATCTTCCCCCCATTTTGGGTTGATATTCCACAAATATGCATGAGCTTCACTAGTGCGACGGTTGGTGGAAAAACAAATGCCAAGCATGACTAGTCACAGAAAGTAATTTTTCTAATCGCAAATCCGACAACAGTGAACGTTTCAAACCACAGGTGGCAAGCTTTCCACTTGAGTAGGCAATCCATGCTGAGATTTGTTAGCTGTGAGAGAGAAGTGGGGTGAGTAATATATTTTACCAGACCAGCTTCTGCAGGTGGAAGGAACAAGCTTTCGAACTGCACGGAGCTCTTCCTTGGGTCTGGAGAAGGTAACCACAATTGGTTAGTGGTGTTAGTCATCCAGTTGGGAGAGAAACGATGCCACGTGATTATGTTTCTAAACAACCCACCACAAATGGTGAATATTAGCAATGAACTATTTGCCAGCCTGCTGCAGGTCAAGAAGTGGTCACTAATGAAACGTACGAGTAACTTTGCCTGATGAATACACTGGAGAACTTTGCAACTGGTTGTTGGAGAGAACAATGGGTGAATTTTTTGAGTAAACTGTTGATCACTGATCCTCCCAACTCTGCTGGAGAAGGGCTGAAAGGGAGGAAGATAGAGGCCAAAACAGCTGGGATCCTCACCCTACGGCCTTGCGGGTTTGAATCGAATACGCTATCATCTTTACCTGGTGCTATAATTTGGCTTTGAGGTCACGTTTGTGTCAGTTTGCCTACCTACTTTCAGACACCACTAACTGTTATGAAGAGTGAGGGAGAGGGGGAGGAAGGAGACAGGCAGAGGAGGAGGAAACATGGGGCAGAGCAGAAGACAGACTGAGGCCTTGACTTCACTGCTAAAAAAGGTGAGTTGTATCTTTTTTTACCACAGGCTAACTATGCATGTAAGGTCTCCTGAAATGAAAACACAGCAAAGACTTTGATTTCACTGTGCAGTAAACTGGGTGAGGTGAACCCCAGATGAGAACATAGTGTTGACCTCACTGAGGCCTGGTCCACACTAACCCCCCACTTCGAACTAAGGTACGCAAATTCAGCTACGTTATTAACGTAGCTGAATTCGAAATACCTAAGTTCGAACTTACCGCGGGTCCAGACGTGGCAGGCAGGCTCCCCCGTCGATGCCGCGTACGCCTCTCGCCGAGCTGGAGTACCGGCCTCGATGGCGAGCACTTCCGGGATCGATTTATCGCGTCTAGACAAGACGCGATAAATCGATCCCAGAAGATCGATTGCTTACCGCCGGACCCGGAGGTAAGTGTAGACCTACCCAAAGTTTACCTCATAGTAAAGCCAAAGTGGTTTATCTTTGCTATGTTTTTTACCTCAGGATACTTCACATGTATAGTTTACCCTGAGGTAAAAAACTCACCTTTGGAGCAGTGAAACCAAGGCCTGAGAGGGAGACAGATGCAGGAGAGGGCAGAAGGCATATAGGAATTGACGCTAAATATCCCATTGCAGGGAGGAGGCAGCATTCCTTGGGCATTGTTCTCCCGCCTCCATATTGCTAAGCCAACAGCATACAAAACAAAGGCCGTGCGCACAACCACAAACGTAGCTCACCTGTCTACCCAATTTCTAGTTAAAACAAAGCCCTCCAGAGTGGGGAAGCAACAGGCTTCCATGCAGTAATATGTGCTAATGAAGGCGGCCTGCTGCATAACTTATGCAAAATGACTGCCGCCGGGGGGAAGCTGCATTTAAAGTTTTTACATTTTCCCGGGGCAGGAAAGAGCAGGCTCAGGAATCCTGCAGGTGCTGAGATGTTTTACTCTTCTGGCTGAGACTCTGGGTTGCACAGCGGATGTTTCAGATTATCTTTTCCCTGGGGCAGGCTGACAAAGGGGCCATCACCAATGTGATTGTGATGGGGGCACTCTGTGGTATCATCAAGCCTGCCTGATCCTTGCCCTCTATTTCCAAAGAGGGCTCTTCAGTGAGTTGCCTCGATTCCCCCCTCTTTTTATTTAAATTAATTAAAATGTTGTTTTCTTGTTATTTCAGTTCTGATTAATGAGCCGAGTTTCACTCTGACAACATGCCATAAGCAATAAATCTCCCAAGTGCAGCCCTGCTGCCGGGGGCGCCCTACGTTCCAGAGCTGAACCTGTCCTGCTGTGTCCTGCCCACCTGTCGCGCTCACGCTTTGACCCTTTTCAGTTACTTACAGCAGGGAGAGACGGGTGGCAAACCTGGAGTTAAGAAGGCTGTGGGGTGAAAGCTGCCTTTCCCAGACCATGGGCTGGGTTTGGGATTAAGGGGCTAGTGGGGGTGAGAATATAAACATCGGCCAGAATTTCAAGAGTGCTCAGGATCATAGAAATGTCAGGCTGGAAGGGACCTTGAGAGGTCATCAAGTCCAGCCTCTTGCTCTGAGGCAGGACCAAGTAAACCTATATCGTCCCTGATGGGTGTTTGTCCAACCTGTTTTTAAAAGCTTCCCATGATGGGATTCCACAACCTCCCTTGGAAGTCTATTCCATAGCTTAACTACCTTTAGAGTTGAAAAGTTTTTCCTAATATCTAACCTAAATCTCCCTTGCTACAGATTAAGCCCATTACTTCTTATCCTACCCTCACTGGACATGGAGAACAATTGATCACTGTCCTCTTTATAACAGCCCTTAATGTATCTGAAGACTGTTATCAGGTCCCTACTCAGTCTTCTTTTCTCGGGACTAAACATGTCCAGTTTTTTTTTTTAACCTTTCCTCACAAGTCAGGTTTTCTAAACTTTTTATCATTTTTGTTGCTCTCCTCTGGACTCTCTCTAGTTTGTTCACAACTTCCCTAAATTGAGATGCCAGAACTAGACACAGTACTCCAGCTGGGGCCTCACCAATGCTGAGCAGAGCAGGACAATTACCTCCCGTGTCTTACATACAACACTCCTCAACACTCAGATCCTCAAGTGCTCAGCACTTGCAGTTGGGGCCACGTTTTCCGAAGAGGCCAGCTCCTATTTAGGCCCCTGAATGAGGACAAAATTCTCAAAGGAGTATCCAACATGCAGGATTGCTCAGCACATGGGGTGCAAACCTGACCCCAATTGTGAGTGCTGAGTTCTGCTGAAAATTTTGGACACAATGGTCTGGATCCTTAGCTGATGTGAATTGGTACCAGCTCCACTGAAGTGACTGGCTTACAGCAGCTGAGGATCCAGGCCAATAAACCAAAGAAGTGGAGCTGTCTGGAAAATGTTCAAAGAAGAGCCAGCATTTGGATGGAACAGTTTTCTGTTGCTGAAATGCATTTTTGGCTATGTCAAAATATTTTATGGAAACATCAATTTAGATGAAAGTTTCCATGGGAAAAAGTTGAACTGTTTCATTTTGACTTTGACATTTCGATTTATTGCATTTAGACTTACTCCAATACACTGATTTTAATATTGTATCAAATGTATGTAGGGAAGAGGTTTTTGCAACATGTTAGGATTTCCTGTGGAACAGAAATTCCACTTTCTGATGGGGTCTAGTAACAAATGCCCAGCGCTGTCTAGGGAGCTGCAAAAATACAATAGAAATGGGAATTATGCCGGTTTTACAATAAAGCTGTAACCAGGCACTGAATTAACCCCTGCCCTTGTGTTTCTGGCTCTGGAAGGTAGATGAGCATGTGCTATCTTCATACAGCGAGTGGATGGGATGGGGGAGGATTGCTACCAAAGCTGTCGGCTGAAGCCAGCAGGGAACGTGGCAATGAGGGTGCTATCGGAGCTCTCTTGAGCGATGGCACTCCAGTTTCCAACCATCACCTCTAAAGTAAAGAGAGGGACCCATGGTTCTGAGCCTAGCAGGGCCCATATGGGTGAGCAATGTGTGTCAAACACCCAAAATGAGTGGGACACAAATTATTCATGCAGGAAAGTTAAAATGTTCTGGGTTTCCTTCCTTTATTGCCAGTGACTCTCTCTATAAACTCAGCTTTGTGAATCGTTTTATTACTGATATCAATCATTTGTAGCAGTAAAAGTGTGGGGGGAGGGGCAAAATGTGTGTGGAATGTAGGGGATCTTAGGACTAAAGTGAGCAATAGTCCAGGAAATGAGGAGTATTAGGGTGGCATGGCTACATCTCTAAGTATCAAACTATAGTGGGTTCATGCTCAGCAGTCTCTACCAGGAGTGCTGAGTCCAGGCTGGACTTAAGGGAGACCATATGTGGTGCAGCCTGGAAGCTGGAGAGCTAGCGGGAACCACAGGACCAGTTAAATAAATCAAACGTGTCTTATTGTCCCTGTAAAAATGGCAAAGATATTGAACACTTTTGCTTTTGTTAAAATATTTTTGCAGATTTTTTCAGGCTTTTGTTGAAGAATTGAAAACCAAATCACGGTTTGGTTTTGGGCTGTCAGAAACTGAAAATTGTTGGGCTTTTGCATTTTTGATAGAACTTTTCCTCCCCCTGAATTGCATGAAAACATTGTCAAACTCCATTTTCTGTTGCAGGAAAGGCTTGACAAAAAATTTCTGACTATCCGTAGTCCAGCAGCCTCCATATGGAATCTCCTCTGGGTACAAGGCAGCTAAGGCTTGTTTGCCTTTATGATAAAGGACATTGCGGACACCCTCCTGCAGTTCCTTGCTTCCACCCCCAGCACGTTGACTGCCTGTAGCGTTTACATCAGTAGCAGCGAGAAGCTCCAATCTTCTCCTGAGTAGAGACATCTGCCAAATAGTGAGAAGCCACCACTCAGAGCAGAGGTTGGGGGTTGGGTGGGGGAGAAATCGTTGCAAGAACTGAGGCTGTTCTACCAAGCGGTGAATCTCTCCTCTGATGCCAGGGGTGTAGCTGGCTCAAGGAGGTGCATGTCTCTGGTTCCTCTGCCCCAGCTTTGCTACGTTTCCGTATGTATCAGGGTGGGGAGTCAGCACAAGGATCCCAGCATGGAGAAGTCTGGGACCGCCGATGGCATTCTAAGATTCCTGCTGCTCTTTCTTGTGCCTCTCATTTGGGGTCTTTGTCTCACCTTTGGTCTTTGTCAGAGTGAGAGCTGAAAAGCAGGATAGATTTGCTCCACGCCTAGCACCTGGCTGTCGCTGAGGCTGCTGTTCTGTTGAAGGGGAAGGGATGGCGGAAAGTCATGTGTAGGCTAAATTGAACAAGACACAGTCTTTGTTCCACAACATGGGCTTTGTGTTCCACCCTCTGGGTCCTTATTATTATTTGGGTTACGATAGCGCATCTAGAGATCAGTGTCGCATTGTGCTAGGTGCTGCGCGCGTGCACACACACACACACACACACACACTCACAACCAGATTTTCAAAAGAGCTCTGCGCCTAGCTCCCATCGAGCTGCCAGTTGGTGAGCCGTTTTGAAAATCTGGCCAATAGTGAGACAGTTCTTGCCATGAAGAGCTGATATATAAATCGACTAGACAGACCAAAGAAGGGAGGAGAAACCGAGGCACAGAGCAGGGCAGTGACTTGCCTAACGTCACCCAGCAGGGCTGGGTACAGAAACCAAAATTTCCCGAGTCCCTGTCCAGTGCACTATCCGCCAGACTACACTGCTACAGAAGATCACAGGCACTTTGCGAGAATCAACTTTACTTAGTTGTCTTCCACCTGAATGAAAGCTGGGTTGAGCTCTCAGCAGCACATTATGGACCCCTTTTCCTTAGGGGAGCAACTGGATGTCCCCTCCAGGGCATGAAGCAGGTTCCTCAGTGGATCCATGTGAAGGAAGCCCAGAAATGAATGATGATTTCCTCCATCAGCCCGGGGAAGGCTGTCCCTCCAGCGCAGTAATGGTGTTTTTTTGGTTGATAGGGAGGACTGGATGAACATGGGAATCTGAATTCTCTTCTTTGTTCATGAGACACCCGGGTGGTCACTCATAAGTACTGCTGAGCTCTGTTGCGTCCCTCCAAATTACATCAGATTCTCTGCTGCTTGAACACTGATAAAAACCACACCATGAATGCAGATCCCATTGAAAGCTGTTGCCAAGCGGAGATTGAATTGGAACAAAAAAGCTTTCGAAGGGCTGAGGAGAGAAGTGGACTGTTCACCAAGGGAGGATGAAACAGGTGACGATGGTCCACAGTTGGATACGTTTGTTACTTAGAGAAAACAGATGGGCTCAGCAGCGAGTCTCTTTGAGAGCAGATATCTTTCTGTCTGAAAGAAAGGAATGAATTCATGATAAGAAAGCGAACCTCTCCATCTTGATGAGATCTGACCCACCTGCCTCAGCTGGATTGGATGCTGGTTTGGGAGATACTGGATGTCACAAAAGGAAGAGTTTTATTAACGAGACGCCATTTGCACTCTCTCTGTATCTTTTGCCTTCACCAGCCAACTTCAAAGGTGGCTCTGGTCTCCCAGGGTGTCCTGCCAGCTCATTCTCCTTGAAACCAAGAACAGAGGATGGGCACCACACCTCTGCCTCTGTCAGAAAAATAGACACTTTCTCCTCTTCTCTTTACAAAGACAAATGTTGAAGAAAGAGGTATCCCCCTCCTCCCTTTAAAATAAAATACATCTTCTTCCAGACCTCAGCTTTGTGAAACACTTTCTATCAATCTTCTGAGGCGGAGAAGAGTCCGCTAGGAAAAGAGGCTCCTTTGTTGAAAGCAAGTCAAACTTTTCCTTTTCCTTTAGTGTGCTTTTAATAGGGACAATCTCCCTTCAGAGCTCCCACACATGAGTTTTAACTGGGGGAGTGTTCTCTAATAACTGTGTTTCTTCTTCTGAGAATGCAGTCTCCTCCTTGTTTCTCTTTCCTGATCATACTGCTGCTTCTCTAAAGACTTTTGCTAAGCAGGTTGGACCCAGGGGGCTGTGCAGCTGCTTTGAATGTGTTCTCCAACTTATGCAGCAGAGGGAAGTAAACAGGACACTTCCTGTTAACTACAGAATACCAGAGAGGTAACGAAGATAGGTAACACTTTCAAAAGCGCCAATGTGACTTAGGTCACTTTTGAAAAATTGGAGTCAGGCTCCTATCTACTTAGGAGCTTGTCTTGTAGGGACTTTTGCCCTATTAATGTAATAATTCCATCTAACTCAGGAGGAAGAGGACAGGATGTAATATACTGTCTTTGGCTAGGTCTACACTACCCGCCTGAATCGGGGGGTAGAAATCGACCTCTCGGGGATCAATTTATCGCGTCCCATCGGGACGCGACAATCAATCCCCGAATCGGCACTCTTACTCCACCAGCAGAGCTGGGAGTAAGCGCCGTCGACAGAAAGCCGCAGAAGTCGATTTTGCCGCCGTCCTCACAGCGGTGTAAGTCGGCTGCGATACGTCGAATTCAGCTACGCTATTCACGTAGCTGAATTTGCGTATCTTAAATCGACTCCCCCCTGTAGTGTAGATGTACCCTTTGTGTAGATGAGAGATGCTGCCTTCTAGTGGCTGGCCACCAGAGAGGGTGTGAGACCTGGTGCTTCTAAAAGTAGAGGGCGCTCTTCTTCAGCTCAAGTGGTTTAGGAGCCAAAGAACCAGAGTTCTAATCTGGACTCCTAAATTGTGTGCATAATTGTCCATGCAGTTGTGTCTGTTGTTGGGTTCCGGATTCGTTCCATTAGATCAGGGGTTCTCAGCCTGGGGGCACAACCCCCAAGGAGTAACAAACAGGTATTAAGGATTCTCATGGCACCCTGCTAAAAGGAGGCAGGGTGTTCTGGCTAGACCCTTCCTTGAAGAAGAGAGGCCCCAATTACCCCAAAACTTTCTCATACAGGATGTCACTAGGCTCTGTCTGATCACCCCCTTTCTATTCATCGTGTCTGAGGCCATTGGGAGTGGGGAGTTAGGAAACCCTGGTTGGGTCACATGGACTAGCCTGATAATGCCCTACTCTTTGTCTCCTCTGATGTGCCTGATGCTGTGGCCCAGTATCTGCATGATCTTCGGATGTGGATAAGGGTGTGCTGCCAATACAGGAAGGATTAGTGGAATGTTGTTAGGTGCAGCATGCACATGCAGGTGATGCTGACCATGTCTGCAATGTTTTATGCAGGTGCACAGTCTGGGGGGGGTCATATAGATCCACTTGCTCCTGTATGCACTGGTAGTGGCTGTTTTCTAGTTGTGTCTGATGAGACTAGTGCAACTGTTTCTCTTGGACGTGGCTTGTGCCACAATCATCCATGCCTTTGTCAGCTCAGCACCAGATTCCTCTAATGCACCCTTCATGGAGCTGCATCCCATGGCCACTCAGGATCTGCAGTGATGAGGGCTGAGATTTCTCCAGACCAGGCTGGTCAAGGCATGTCAGTGTTCCTAGGTTTGGCTGGAATTAGAAAGTAGGATGAAGAGAAAAATCAGTGCAATCTTTTGCGCAACACAGTGCAGATATGGGACTTGTTTAGAGTTATGGGTAGGGTCCTACCAAATTCACGGCCATGAAAAATGCATCACGGACCATGAAATCTGGTCTCCCCCCGTGAAATCTGGTCTTTTGTGTGCTTTTACCCTATACTATACAGATTTCACGGGGGGAGACGAGTGTTTCTCAAACTGGGGGTCCTCACCCAAAAGGGAGTTGCAGGGGAGGTCTCAAGGTTATTTTAGGGGTCATGGTATTGCTACCCTTACTTCTGTGGTGACTTCAGAGCTGGGTGACATACCATACCATGCTACCCATACTTCTGTGCTGCGGCTGGTAGCGGCTCTGCCTCTCGGCCAGCAGCCGCCACTCTCCAGCTGCTCAGCTCTGAAGGCAGTGCTGCTGCCAGCAGCAGCGCAGAAGTAAGAGTAGCAGTACTGCAGCTCCCCCGGCCCAATGACCTTGCGAACCCCTCCCCCCAAACTCCTTTTTGGGTCAGGACCCCTGCAATTACAACACTGTGAAATTTTAGATTTAAATAGCTGAAATCATGAAATTTACCATTTTAAAAATCCTTTGATCGTGAAATTGAGCAAAATGGACCGTGAATTTGGTAGGGCCCTAATTATGGGTGAAGGGTTTAGTCAGATCCTATATCCTCTAAACCAGTTTGCCTACCCCAGTAGAAAACCAAGCTTGGGAGTGGAGGGAGCAGGCAGCAGGATGATAGTGGTATATTTGTGTCATTGTTTATGTATTTGATTAGCTCCTGCTGATCAATGACATTAATCCCATTTATCTGGGCATTGTTAGGGGATGGCTCTTGGTTTCTAACCATCGACAGGAAACACAAACTATTAATGTCATTTCTCCTTGTATCCTTGATAGATTTTTTAGCATTGCCGTTACAGACTCTCTGCTGTTACCTTTTGTTTTGTCCTCAATAGCTTGTCTAATAAACGCTATTATCTTGGGCACAAATCTACTTCATGCCTCAATTCCATTTGGTAAGAGTAGGTAATAATAGCAGAACAATGATCCTTTTAAAGGGAGATCTTTCACAGGCCGCTCTGGATGCCATTTGTCCCGAGCTCTCCCGCGCTCTTCCCTGAAATGGGTAAAGATAATGGAGCACGCAGGTCCTGAAAGTGCAGGTGGGAATGGCGCCCAGCTGATAGATTGGATGTCAAAGCAGCAGTCAATAGAGTAACTCCAGGGATGCCAATAGGGGATCTGAGATGCTTGAGGCCCTGCCACTTTGGTAATTAGAGAAGACCTGCTTCTTGGTCTTTTGAGGTAATTCCAGCAGATTAGGATGAAGAAAATGGTCATGAGGGAGGGGAAAAAAAGAGAGATTGCAAAACAGCTCCTTATGGCTTCCAGGAAAGGTCTAGTCCAGAACCAAATAAAGATATTGCCTCCCTGTCTACATAAACCAGAGCTGGAAAAAGCTCTGTCTAATTGGTAGGTGGAGGGCTGCCGACAGATCTCTTGGTCAGCCCAGGGTTTTTAAGAGAAATAGTGAGGCAGCTCCAGTTGAAAGATTTCATTCCCCAGCAAGAATGATCAAAGATGTGTAAGCACAATGAGAACTGGCCCTGATTCTTGCTCGCTGCTGAGACTCTTGCTCATTAGTGTCTGCAAAGTGAGCAGCAGGAGTGTGAAAGCTTTGGGTGAATGGTGTTTAATTAAAGCAAACACGACCCAGCACAGCTGAGCTGCTGTGTTGCCGGAGCCTTCTGAGCTGGATTTCCTGTGCCCATGTGAAAAAGGGGATCCCTTCATGGAACTGGGAGAACCACCCCCGGATGGCTGTGCAGTGTTCCCCTGGCATTTATGCTGGGTATAGACACCACCTGAGGACCACTTTTGTTGATTAATGTCAAACCCTTGTGCCTGCAGTTATAGTTCGTTTAGCAGGGGAACAATGAAAGGGCCCTCCTTGGTTATTTTTGTCTCCATTGCTTTCAAGAGAGGGAGACAGATTTCACCACAAACATGCCACCATTATACCCCTTCTGGCACTCAGGGCAGCCATGCTAGCCCTGCCATTCTAGCCAGACCTGGATGTCTGCTGTCCTGGCCCAGGAGCAGGCTGGGGGAATTTTTTGCCCATCATTCATTTGTAAGCGTATTCTAGTCAAATAAGCACAGTCTAGTCTACCCATGGCAATCCTAAGGGTATAGCCCAGGCATCAGCTACTATTTAAAGGCTGTACTGTGACAGTAAATCATTAGCTTCCTTCCCATGTTGCATTCCCTTTGGTGGTGATGTCGATGCTGTGGGAACCACGTGTGACATGGCACAGGATTTCGTTTTCACTGCTTTGTGCCCAAATGGCACTTCTGTACCTCTGGGAAAGAGAGGCTGGAAGGCACGAGGTAACAAACTCCTGAAGTTTTCTTATTATCTGACAAGAAGTCTGATGGTGCTTGTGCTCAAAAGGCTCCAGGATGGGGCAACCCCAGGAGATGCATTGTAGGCCTCATTCCTAAAGGGCATAGTCTCTGCTTAGCTAATTTGTCCCTAAACGAGTATTCCCTGTTCCCAAACTAATTTCAGTGATGGTGATTGGCCAGAAGCTGGCTGGCTACGTGGTGTTGGCTCCTCCTCCTCCTCTCCAGCTGATCCATGGCACTAAAAGAAGTTGAAAGTATACTAAATAATTACCTAACATCACTTTTCCATATACACGATTGCTTCAGTTGCCACAGGGTTACTAGGCGATTGCAAATGGGAGGACAGCTGCTTTATTGAGGTATGGTCCAACCTATGAAAAGTTTGGCAACCTCTACCCTCTGGATCTTTCCAGGGGCCTGCCCCAGTTCTGATTGGTCCGGCTGAATGAGTCACTGTTGGCACTAAACTCATGGCCTGGCTGGCGAGCGGGTGAACTGCGGAATTGCTCTCCAGAAGAGGTAAAGGCCTGAGGGCTGACACCTATGGGGGTCCCCTAAGAGGGACCCCAAGATGGGACAGTGGTGCAGCCTATCCAGGGACCATGACAAGTGGTGGCAGAAGTGAAATGCTGACTGGGACGGGGTTATTTGCAGGAAGTGGCAAACAGCAGTAAAAGCAAAGTGGTGTAGTCAGCCAAGAGACTGGGGCAGTGTGGCTTTTCTTGAGCATCTTCTCCCCCCTTCAGCATGTGTGTGACAGGTTTGGGCCCTTTGGAGTGTCACCTGATGTGCTAGGGTGAGGGCCGGAGGGACACAGAGATCAGATGGGGTTTAACAGCACATTTACCCCAACTTACTAACCCATGGGCATGCTTGGAATGGCACTGGGATGTCCCCAGCTTCCTTTAAGGACTCATCCTGCTACCCTCTCTGTCTTCCTACATTTGCCCAAATTGCCTGGTTGGTTGCAAGATCCATCTTACCAATATTTTACATCCACAGTATATATTGCCTTAAATTGCTGCCTTGCAAGCCCTGCTCTTCTTTTACTTGGTTCCTACATTACAAAACAAAACAAAAAAACACCCCACCAGGCACAGCACTCAGGCGTTCTCACTTCTCTCTCAGCTTTCTCTAATTTGAATTGCTTAAAAACTGCAGACGGTTGGTAAAAGCAATTTTCTTCCCATTATGGAAAACCCTATCTAGTCTTATTCTTCACTCTTCCCTTTAGTTGTACTTTTCCTCACCTCCTCTTTTTACTAACATGCAACTATTGGAGTGCCTGGGACTAAAGTAGCTACAGTCACCCATCCTCTTAGCCAGTGCTCCTACGTAGCAGTTCCTACAGGGACTCCTGTGGTGGGAGGATGGGACTGAAGAACCTGTGACCTTTCCCACTGCTAGTCCTCCTTCAGCACTTCCCCTGGGAACAGAAATACAGTAGCTGGCCCCTGTCCCTCTGCCACTGCTCCTGTACCATTCTCTGTTGCGACTTCTGGGAGAGAGGATGGTACTGCAGCTGTGAACTCAAGACTTTTCTCTTCACTATGTCTAGCTAAACTGTTCAAGCTTAAAGTTCCAAACCTACCTGTCTTTCTGGCTAATTTGATTAGCGTAGAATGCAAACCCAGCACCTTTGCTTTGCAATTTAGCCATCTGATCAATGTGTTAAAATGCTCTTTCCGTTCACGGGACGTGTAGGGTTTTCAAAAGCATTAATGTTAGAAAATAAATTGGAATCTGAGAGAAATAATCTTTAGGCATTCTCTGTGGGCCTTTCCTTTCCTCGCTCTTCTCAGCCATATTGAAGGCTGCAGCTGGCCTGGAATACAAATGAGAATGAACCCTGCATCCCTCTTAATCTACAGTGATGCCTTCCTCTTGCTGGATAACTCTCACCAAAGGAAAAGCTCTTTTAGATGAGACGGCCGCAATAACTAGGAGTAATAAAACATAAAAAATGTGTTTGGGATGGAGTCGGAGTATACGAGAGGCAGGAAAGACAGCAAGGCACAGAGAGCACAAGGCTGCCTGATTGATTTATTCCAGGGATTCTCAATCTGGGGGGCATGGACAGGTATTATGGGGTCATGACCACCCTGCCCTCCCCATATTGGTAAATGTGAGGGGGGTCCTGGAAAGGCTGAGAACCACTGACCAGTCCCATTAAGTGCTGCGTATTGTGAGTCCATCCTCCATCTGGGGTGATAGAGGCATTGGCTCTCTATGGGTTCTCTCTGCAGCCAACATCAGCAGTTTAGAAGTGCAGGTCATAAAACATCAACTCTGGCCCCTGTGTACGTATGCCTGACACTCACCTCCCGAAGCAAGTACTCTTCTCTCAGTTAAGTCAGGGAAGAAGGGCTCGTGGAGGGCAGCAGATGCACTTCAAAGACATACTGGAAATACACCTTAGAAAGGGAGGCCTCAGCCCAACAAACTAGGAGGACTCAGCAAGGAACAGAACAGAGTGGTGCCACACCAAACACCAAGCCACAGCCCACTTTGAGGAGAACAGACGTGCTCATGAGACAGAGAAGCGACATAGGAGGGAAGAAAGGGCATAGCAGTCCAGCCAACAACTGTGTCTCCTCTAAGATCACACCTGTCACTTCTGTGGGAAAATTTGCAGGGCATGAATTGGGCTCCTCAGCCACTTAAAAACCCCTGGGGAACTGAGGCACAGAGAAAGTAGGGGCCAGATTTTTAAAGTAAAGGGCCTAGTGCCTAAAATTCATTGATTTCAAAGGGAGTTAGGTTCCGAGGTACTTTTGAAAATCACACTAGGTGTTGGATTACTTCTAAAAATCTGGCCCTCAGTGACTCGCCTACAGTTAAGCAGTCTGTGGGAGAGTAGGCCATTGAACCCAGACCCCGTGAATCCTAGGCCAGCACCATAACCTCTGGACAATCCTTTCTCTTGGTAGGGTTGCTGCACATGGCTCTACTAGTATCTCCCATTGCTGACCAGCTAGTACTGTTCATCCCATGCCATGGTGAAAGAGGAATTCACTGTCCATGGCCATTGAGTCTTCTCTTGTGCAGTCTTAAGGATCACCCCCTCGGCCAGGATTTTCCAAAGTGACTTCTGACTTTGGGCGCCTTAATTTTGTTTTCTTCCCAATTTGAGACACCTTACAGGGTGTGATTTTTCACAAGAGGCTGGTCCTCAACCCTCTGAAAATTAGGTCCCTTTAAGGTGTTCCCTAGTTGGGCTCCCCAAATCACGAGTGACTTTGGAAGATCTTGGCCCCTCTTTGGGGAGTCCTTCCATTGATTGCAGTAGGCTTTGGATCAGGCTGAGTGGGAAGAGAATTTGGCTGTCAGGTCTGTTCAGTCCTGACTTGCTCATCTTTGTCAGTGATTTGCAACTTGCCTTGACAGGAGACCCCACCTTCTCTGGGGGAGGGAGGGATATTCAATCAGAGATATGCCTCTCATCTCTTTGTTTTCCCCTTTGTGTTTACGAGAAGGTGGTAGGAGCAGAGCTGGTTGAGTTTTGTTCTGTTTATGCCACATGTGTCCCCTGATAACAGCCCCTGGCCTCTGATACACCAATCCCCTTTGTTAATAGCAGTGCTATCAGATGGAACCAGAAACTGATCCACAAAGACTTGAATGCTCTCAGAGACATGGGGAGCCCTGCCTTGAAGTGGGTGTGCTGGGATATCATGGGCTCCCTTTGCAGTCATCTGAGTAGGAAGAAGATCCTCCGTTTAAAATGTAGATATTCTGGAAACAGGGGTTGTCAGGCTATAGGATTTGTAAAGGGGACCAGACAGTTCATCTGATAGCGGATAAGAAAGATGCCGCTGAAAAAGCCAGCCAATCAGAAAGGCCAAGGACAATCTCGCAAACTCAGCGTGGGTTTGTAAAGGGCCAGATTCAGCTGTTGGTTTCACCCACATCAGTGCAGAGTAACTGTTGATGCCCGTGGCCTAAACATGAGCAGATTCTGGCCCTGAGTAGCATTCGTATGAAGAACAACAGAAAACATCCAGAGTTGCATTAAAGGGAGATTGTCAAGTGAAATCTCGTTGAAGGCCATGTGCATGCGTGTGTTTGTAACGTTCCTTAACTGAATTATTAATAACACTGCAGGTTATTCAAATGGGAACAATTTAAAAAACCAAACTAGCATCTCACCACTGAGGCTTTGTTGTTTACTTTTTGCATTTCCCAGGCTGGCGTGGGGAAGCCATGCTGGTCGTTTTCACTTCCTGCTTAGAGTCAGGCTAACTTTCAGGGTCTCACATACTGTTCTAGCCCCAGCCCTTAAAATAACTATACGGTTACCTTATTTTAAAATCTGGGCTGAATGCAGAACCAAGGTCAGACTAGCAGCTTTGGCGAGATCAACGGTTTTGCTGTTGGGAGGCTGTGTGGTGTAGTGGATAGAGCACTGGATTGGGAGTTGGGATCTGGGTTCTGTTCCCAGCTCTATCCCTTTCCCCCATGCCTCTCTTTCCACTCCCAGCCTGGGTCTGTCTTACCTATTTAGCCTGTAAGCAGGACTCTCTCTCACTATGTGTGTGCACAGCATCAAGCCCAATGGGGCCCTGATCTCAGCTGCAGGTCCTGTCAACATCATAATGCTATGGAGCCTTTTTGTCCTCAAAGCACTTCACGTACTGGTTCTCGCATCTCTCCAGGGAGTAGGTGGGTGTTCTCTCCATTTTTCAGAGGTGGGTAGTGCAGTGAAATGATTTTCCCAAGGACACAGAGGGTGCAGGTGTCAGCATTAGAACGTCCGTGGCTCCCAGTCCCGTACTTGGACCGCTAGACCTCTCCGCGCTAGAGACTGTAAAAGGCTACTGAGTGTGATTTAGGATCTTAGCTGCATCACTTCCTCAGGCCTCTCCCCTGGCTCCTATCCACATTGACCTGGCTGGGGGTAGTGAGCAGGACAGAAAACAGGGCTTGAAAAATCTGATTGTTTTCTCTTCCCCTATTCTGGAAATGGAGCACGTAACTGTGAGTGGTTCTGCAATCCGCTGAGAGCTATACCTCATGCAGGCCTCAGACAAGAGTCTGTTAAAGCACTGTTTCTTACCTTAGTCTGGCCCCTGCGTTCCTTATGGATACAGACTAGCCTCATAATGAAATCTCTTTTTATTTCTGTTGTTTTCCGAGCATCAGTTTAATGTCTGGAAAATCCTGTTGCTGTGGAGCCTAGAGTACTTAAAAGAAATCCAGTTAAAGGAATGGGCCTCTATAGAGACCCTATGTATAACAGGCACCAAATGAAATTCAGCCGTACACAGACATATAGAGTGCACCAGAGCACTTTGAATGGCTTTGTTTCTGTATTCCATTGCTGCCTGGACTGGAGAGACAAGAGATGCTGCAGATGTGTTTTGATGTACTTACCTATTCTATTCAGGGTCTTACGCCACACCCGTCACATGGTATCTGAGCACCTTCCAGGAATGCATTAAGCAATGTAAATGGCAGAGCTGGTCAAGAAATTATTTTTTCCTCCTGGGAAAAATTTAGACTCAAATAAAAAAAATTCATATTTTGGATTTCAGTTGTTTGAGGAAAACCTGAAAATATTTGACAAACATGGACTTTTTTTACAGAATTTCTTTTTAGTCTAAAAAGCCATTTTCCATCAACAAAACATTTTGATGACAAATTTTTGAGAAGCTCTACTGATTCGAACTTTTCAGATGTGCTTGCCTCTTTCCTTCTTTCTCGTGCCTAGGGGAAAGAAATGCATATGGATTTTCTCCCGTTATTGTCACGGTAATGCATATTTTTATTTGTGAAGGCAGGTTAGATGAGTGAACCTTGCACTTGCAGTGGCAAGGGGATGAAGTTAATGATGGTTGGTTGCGAGATCATGCTGGTAACTGGCATTTGTTAAGCTTTTGTGCATTTTCCACATAGACTTTAGAGGAAGAATGGAACCTGTTGTCTGTTCTGGTCCTGTGTGTGCTTATATGTACGTACACCCTGATTTACTGTGAGGATTCAAAATGAACCTAAGCTTTGAAGTTCCCCCAAACTCCTATATGGGCTTCTGGTTCTGTAATTCTCTAGTCAGAATACTGAAAATAAAATGACTGCCCGTCCCATACTGGGCTTTGGTTCAAAGGCCATCAAAGTTAGCCGAACTTGACGTGATGGGCTTTAGATCAGGCTTCTGGGGAAAAAGCAGGATTTGCCTTAATGCAGTGCTAAGAGTTATATGGCAGCAGGGAGAATGCCCAGAAATCCCACTGTGTCAAAGCAGGTGTTCCAGGCAGGGTGGATGAAAACCTGCAGTTCACAGACCTGAGATATACCTGGGGTGGAGGGAGATGTAAGTACATAACAGCGATGTGTTGAAACGTCCCTTCGCCCTCTCGACCTGGGGCCTGATTCTGCAAGGTGCTGAATAATGCTGAGCATGTTCAACTCCCAGTGCTGTCCATGAGAGCTGAGGGCTCCCCTCATCCTCAAGAGGCACTCAGCACCTCTCAGGATCAGTCCCCCAGGGTATTCACAGCCTAATCACCTGGCTGTAAGGTAGCAATTGTCTGTGACCGAACAAGTCATTTAACAGCGTGCTTTATAAACACTAAATGCCACACGCTTTTTATGTAGTATTTTGAGATCCCTTTGAATGAAACCATGATCTTGTTTTCATATCAAATGTACCTAATGAAGAGGGAAGGGGCTGAATAATAGAAGGATAATGCCAGAGAGAATGGTTTCCCGGATATTTGTTTCCAGTGGGAAGTCAGCAGCTCTTTACAAAGAGAAACTACTGTGCATAACTATCAGTACTATTAAACAGTGGCACAAGCTGCCAAGGAGTCAACATCGCGGGATATATTGAAGGCTAGACTTGACAATTATCCATCAGGGATGCTTTAGGCACAATGAAATTTCAGCTGCTGTGATCCAAGGAGGGAATGGATTTAATGACCCAGTAGGATGTTCCGTCTACCCTAAATTATTCCACAAATACATTTCAGGCTGTCCTCATGTAAGGGAGTCCAGGCTGGGGAGGAAGCAGGCTCGGTAGCAGACTTTCTCTGGCTGATGCAAGAAACAGTGAGAGGCTCTGGAAGGAACAGTGTCTCAGCCCTTGGCCCCGTCTCTCCAGAGGTGTGCCAGAGCTTTGCATGATGGGTTTTGCTTTAGCTCTTAAGTCTCAATCTGTTGAAAGATTTGATTGGAAAATTTAAACACTTCTACCTGGTTGGTTATGTTTTTTAGTTCCCACAAGGACTGTGCCATGGGGTGACTGGCCACTTGAAGGGGAGCCAGGGCCCAGTCTACCCTGAGACACTTCTTTGAGAACAAACCCATCTCGGCCCACCTGTAAGCAAATAGCTGCCAACTAGCTACCTGGGCAGTTAATTGATTAACGACCATCTGGGCCTGAAAAGGCTTCCCAAGCTCAATTGGATGGGAGTGCTCCTAGAGAGCAGGTGCTCCCAAGGAGAGCTCCTGCCCGGAGACACAGCTGTTGCCTACTTTGCTCTCCCAACCCAGGGAGACGAGGACTAAGGTAAAAAGGGGCTAGCTGGGGAGGAGCTGGTTGGAGGCCATAGTTGGTATGACTTAATGAGCACAGCCCAACATTCCAGGGGAAGGGGAATATTGTTTAGGCTCTGGGTGTGAGTGGCTTATTTCTAAACCCCAAAATGGAGAGCTGAGTGGCTGTGCCATAAGGGGGTGCTCTGGGGTGGCACCCTGCCACAGACAGGCTGAAAAAATAATAATAAAAAATAGTTTTTGTCCCAAAACTTTCAGCTTTCAAACGAAATGTCAAAAATCTTCTGGTGAAAATTTAATTGTGATATTTATTTTGTTCTGTTTTCATTGAAATTTTCTGCAGAAGCCCCTCCCCCACTTCTTGCTCCCTCTAGTTTTCTGACCAGCTCCAGTGCCGATTCTCCTTTGCCTTGCAGCTCTTTACATCAATGCAAAATAAGCATCAAATGGTGCATCCACCTGACATAGAACCATTTTACACACTCTTTGCACCAGTGGAAATGACTCCACAAAGTGATGGGGTAATGAAGAACCAGGCCCTTTAAATATGGGGAGGGAGAGAAACTTGCTTTCTCATTTACCCCAAAGAGCTGGTGGATTCCTCAGATGCAATCAGCCGGAGTGTGGCTTTCAGACCAAGCCCTGTGCTGGGATGGTGTGGAGCAGTGGTTCTCAGCCAGGGGTACATGTACCTCTGGGGGTATGCAGAGGTCTTCCAGGGGGTACATCAACTCATCTAGATATTTGCCTAGTTTTACAACAGACTACATAAAAAGCACTAGCGAAGTCAGTATAAACAAAAATTTCATACAGACAATGACTTGTTTAGACAGTTCTATATACCATACACTGAAATGTAAGTACAATATGTATATTCCAATTGATTTATTTTATAATTATATGGTAAAAATTAAAAAGTAAGCAATTTTTCAGTACTGTGACACTTTTTTGTATTTTTATGTCTAATTTGGTAAGCAAATCATTTTTAAATGAGGTGAAACTTATGGGTACACAAGACAAAACAGACTCCTGAAAGGGGTACAGTAGTCTGGAAAGGTTGATAGCCACTGGTGTGGAGTTACAGCAACTTCTGGAGGAACAATGTTTCTAGGAGCACAGCCGCTCGACAGCACTGCTCAGGAATTTTTTGATGAAACTTTTTTTTGTTGAAACTGAAACATTTCACAGGAATGGGTCAGTTTTGACAAATCTCTTGTCTTGAGACATTTTTTGGGGGGTAGGGAAGGGTTAGAAATTGTTGAAAGATCCTGTGTCAACACTTTTAAAGTGAAAAATATTGTTTTTTTTCGTTTGAACTGATTTTTTGTGTGTGTTTAAAAATGTAAGCTAATTACAGTACAAAATTTTCTTTTAAAAATGGTCAAAATCACAACAAAACACTTTGAATGACGTGAACAGAAATTTCTTTTGGATTTTTGGTTTGTGGAAAATTTTCAAAATTTTGACTTCTTGCCCTGATTTGGCATGAGAAAAATTTCCAAAATCTCAAATTTTCATGGGATGTGAAAACCATTTCCCACCCAGCTGTACTACTGGAAAGGGTGTAACCTCCTGCCCCCGAAAGAAGACAGATGACTTGTGAAAGGGAAGTGTAGGAATAGTTAAATATATGCAGTTTTACAATCGGACATACGTTTGCTTTTTATAGAAGGTGTTATAAATAAAGGAAGTGCCATCTTTCTGCCAGTTGCCCCTCAACCCAGTCAGAGTTAATGGGCTGGTTTCTTATAGGAGTCTCAGCAGAGCTGGATCCGGAGGGGTTTGGAAAAGGAGAGGGTAATTGCTTGACTGAGCCATCATGGGACGGTGATCCAGGCATGGAGGAAAACACGGAATTGTTTGAGTGGGGAGTTGACAAATGGACAGAGGAGGCTGGCCTGAGGCTGTGGTGGGATGAGACTGAAGAGGATGAGAAGGGATGGGCAGAGTTGCGAATTGTCTGAAAGGTGAGAACAAGAAACTGGAGTTTGATTTTTAAGGGGGAAGCGCTAGAGACTCCATTAAATCTATTTGGGGCTTCACTGTTGCCAATCTGTTTTAAGAACATAAGAACGGCCATAGTGGGTCAGACCAATGGTCCATTTAGCCCAGTATCCTCTCTACCAACAGTGGCCAATGCCAGGTGCTTCAGAGGAAATGAACAGAACAGAAGAACATCGAGTGATCCATCCCCTGTCATCCACTCCCAGCTTCTGGCAGACAGAGGCTTAGGGACACCCAGAGCTTAGGATTGCATCCCTGACTGTCTTGGCTAATAGCATTGATGGACCTATCCTCCATGAACTGATCTAATTCTTTTTTTAACCCTGTTGTAGTTTTGGCCTTCACAACATCCCCAACAACAGCATTTTGCACTCCTTTTGCATTGATGTAAATGGTGATAAGACCATTTTACAGGAAAGGTGCTCAGATATTCTAGTGATGCGCAGCAGCACAAAACCTACAGACAGAGGCTGTGAAAGAGGGGAAGCTGTTTAAGTGATTCAAAAGGGGGTGATGGAGTCAGAGCATGAGCAGGGAAGAAGACTATAAACCTCTTACTGCCAACTGGCAAGGGGCACAGAGGGGGCTGCATAGGGGTCACAGGGATCTCCAGAGTCTGGTATGTACATTCTAGTCCACCAAAGAGTGTCATGTGAGGTCTCAGATAAAAGCTGGTGTCACACTGTTCGTGCATATCATTGTAAAACACATGCATGGATGATGTGTATGGAGTGATGTGTGCAAACTGAAAATTGGGTTCCTAAGGTCTGTGTCTAGGGACTGATGACCAGCAAAGGTGAAAAACAGGTTTTCTGTCAGATGAGAAATGTTTATCTAGCTGGCTGTTTACATGTCAATTCAGTATTGTCGAGTTCACAATGGTCTCCTCTCACTGGTCTGAACAGAATGCTAATGAAGGATTGTGAAAACATCAGCAAGAGAAAAGAACAGGAAAAATGAAGCAGTAGGGGTGTGTGGGGAACCCTCTCTTGAGGTGCACACCAGGGTTTGCTGTGGTATATTTGACTAAGAAGATACCCTGGCCTCTTCACTGAGGCTGTCTTGTTTACTTCAAGTTTGCTCCATGAAAAAGGGGTCTGTCTTGACCCAGGTTTGGTTGAAAATGCTAGAGAAAACTCTGGGCAAGATGAGCTTCTTCAGACACAAGGTTAACCTGTTAGTTAAGTTTAGTGTCTAGAAAATGTGTTATGGTTTTCTTTCACTAGTAATCATTTGTTACCAATTCTCTCACTCACTGTTACTTGAATCTCTGTTCTTTGTTAATACGTAGATCCTTGTTTTCACTATAAATAGAATGAAGTGTGGTGATGTTGAGCAAAGTCATGGAGCCGATCTGACTCTTGCAAGCTAGTGTGTACTGTTCCTTTGGGAACAGCAGGACGGGTAATTGTGTCCATGTTCAGTGGAGCAGAGGCTGGACTCTACAGGGAAATCTTGGAGGGCTCACGGATTGGTGTGCATACAGGCTAGTGATGGACAGAGTGTTGCCAGAGGCTGGTGGAGTCAGGCAACTGACCCACAGCAGGCACAGACATGGTTTCTTCATGCTAAAGACAGATGGTGGGGAGGTGCCCCCATGGCCTATACACTGCTCATGATGCTGTCATTAAATGGGATGAGGAGGGGGGGGAACGAAGAGGTGAAGTTAGTCAGATAAATGTCTCGTGGTGAATTGCTCGCTCAGCTCTAATTGGAGTCTTGATGTCTGAAGGTTCTACCTCCCTGCTTGGATCGCTTGCTTTTCTGGGGAGCTTGGGCCCTCTTTTTGTCCAGACAGGGTCATCGGCATCCTGGCTGAATGCTTTGGAAAGCCAGGCCTCAACAGAGGAAGCAGGATTTGCAATTTTATCACTTTTCACTAATCCCACTATTCTGATATTCTTCCTACTCAGCCGGCTTTCTACGGTCCTGAGGTGGAATTTTAAGCCTTTATTTTCTAGTGTTGGAGAAGTAGCTACAATAAGTCCTTTATCCGACCTGGTTATTTTTATGGGGTATTTCATCATCATGCCTCAGCTTGTCAGCTCTGTCAAAGCCTGGAAACTCTGGTATCTGCCCAAGCGTAGACTTGAATGTCCTTGCGTTTAGTGACATAGTCACTTTGGCTAACCTTTTCTCCTCTTACTGTTTGCAGGAAGGCCTGCAAAAGTCCCACTGAATGGGAGCAAGCAGAATTTGGTATGTGTGTGTGACATTCACCGGAAGGTGGACTGAAAATGACGGCTGTTAGAATTTCTGGCCTTATTCTTTAGTAGACAAGATTGGGGCTCTGTTGTGCTGGGCACTGTCCATATATCTGTGTTCTCTCTCACACACACACTCACACACCCTCTCTCTCTCTGCCCCCAAAGAGCTTATAACTGAAATAGACAAAGGAAGCATTGCTATCTCCATTTTACAGAGATGAAGGGACTTGCCCAGGTCACACAGGTTGTGTATGGTTGAACCCAGGTCTCTTAAGATTGAGTCTTGTGCCTTAGCCACAATGCCAGGCTTCCTCTGACTTAAATCTCACACATGAGGACAGAGGCCACAATAGGCAAGGTGCTTGTTTAGTGCTCCAAACATCAGGTTAAAATACCATAAACTCCCTGCGGCCACAGGCTCAAATGCCAGCAGAACTGACACAGATTTTCATCCTTCTGCGGTAGGTGAAGGGAATATCATAGGGTCAGAGTGTCTTTAGAAAGCGACTTCATATTAGTGCTGTGGAGACATCAAGGACCGTATGATTATTTCCATAAGAGCAGGACTTGGGTCCCTGTCCCCGATTTCCCCTCCTTCCGCTCCCCCATTGAGGTGGCTGTATTTCAGTGGTTCTGCTTGGTGGATTTCTTTAGCTCTGCACTGTCCTGCAGGACTTGGCTTGATTAGGGAGTGCTGGGTGGGGATGTTAGATTTGTCTTCCCCACGTGAGGGGGAAGAGCAGGGAAGGTTTTAGAAAGAGGAAAAACCACCCAATCCACTCTGCAAACCTCCATGGCAGCAGACAGGCGAAGGAAAGGAGAGGGCGAGAGGCAGCAGCTTGCAAAATTAATATAAATGGCCTAATTCCTGTGTCAGAGGAGCTGAGAGCTTCTTGTTTTATTGCCTCTGGAGGAGGGTTGGGGGTCTGGGCCAGGCTGATCAGATCCATTAATACAACCCCAGCCTCACAACTGTTGCAAAGACAGACCAAATCGAGCAAACCCCTGTTGTCCAAAGGCGATGCTCAAGGGAGAAAGAAGTGATCAGAGGTTTGCCTGATCCTGAGAATGGATTGCAATAATCAGAATCCCCGGAGCCTTTAGAGATGGGAAGAGGAAGAAGGCTATCTAGAAACTAACATGAGACAGTGAGAGACGAGAGAAAGCATAAAGGAACCTGTTGCAGTGTTGGCATAGCTGCGGTTGGGAGACCAGCATTTGGAATCCCATACCCTGGGGCGGCAGTGTCAGGGGCTGGTATAGTTTTCAGATGGATTAACCCTAGGTCCCAGCATTAGCACAGCCATGTCAGAGAGCGCCGAGGGTAGATTTCAGGGAGCTGAGTCCTCAATCTCATGCAGCCCCCAGGAGGAGGCTGAACGTGTGGCTTTCTGGGAGATTAGCCCTCAATCTTTCAGCATCTATGACTTGGACGGTGGCTTCAGAGAGCGGAACGGCTGGCTTTCTGCGTGCGTGGGGATTAGCTGTTGAGGAAACCAGCAACAGAGGGTTTGCTGTTGTGTTCTGAAGGTCGCTGCCTGCTCTGCATGCTGGGTATTTGCTGTCTGGCTATTTTGTTGCCTAAGGCAGAATCCCCAGTGGACGGGGAGGCTTCTCCGGGGTGGGTGAGCATTGGAGTCACTGCAGCTCTTTATGTGGGAGTCAGGCAGAAATAATTAGGGAGGTGAAAAGGCAGCAGCAGTTGTCATGGGTGGGGGGCCCAAGATACTGCAGGATGCTGTTAATTGCTCCTAGAGAGCCCGAGTCAGGTGTTAAATAAATATTGTGGCCTGCCTGCTGGGGGAATGAATTCAGGCTGAGCTCGCTGCTGCCTGCCGAAATGTACTGCAAAGAGTCTGGCGGGGTCTGGACAATGCATCCAGCAGGAGAGGTGGCTAATTTTGTTTTTGCTGGAGGCAATTATGCTTTAAATCTCTCCCTGGGGTGGCAGCTGCTTTGGCTTAAAGATCACATGACCAAACAAGCTGGGCCTTTCTGCTCAGCCAGAGGGATCTGTTGTTTAGAGTGACCTAGCTTCCAGCTGGAGGCTGGGCTCCTTTGTCCTTTACCTGGCACATTGTGGGCAGCGGCAGTGCAGGCTTCCCCTCCCCCTCACACACACTCAGGGCGAGAGGGGCTTTTAGTCTGCATAGTTCAGTCTCTGACCAGGCGGACAGTCGCTCTTATGTGGAACTGTGCCTTAGGCTACACCAGCTGCTGGGAGGTAGTGACCACTGGCAGTCAATCCACAGCATAGGTGAGGGTAACCTTAATTTGTACCCAGGTGGCCCTGGCTCCTATAGGAACAGCCAACAACCCCTGTCATGCCACCCTGCCAGTCCTGGAATGCTCCTGTCCTGAGAGCTCTTGTGGGATAGTGGGGTAGGCCCAGCGGCTCCCTGCACTAGGGGAATTCCTCTGGGAAGGGGGTGTCTAGCTGCATTGTGACCCCTTGATGCTCACAAAGGGGCTGTATGGCAATGAAGAATTAATCCCAGAGGCTCATGATCGTCTAGGCGTGAGCCATCCAGACAGCTTTGCTCTGCTTCAGCTAATGATTCTCTGTAGCGTGGTTGTAATAACGTGAACCCTGCCCACACGAGCCCCTCATTCCCCCGCAGAGGACAGTGACTTGGCTCAGAGTACTGCAACTTCTGCCTGGTGGAGAACTAGCTCTTCCAGGGCCATTTGTTCTATTTAACAGCTTAATTTTGGAGTTGAGTTGATGTGTGTAGAGTTGACGCTGGCTCACCGACTCTTGTATGGCTTTTATTGGAGTGCATGCACACCCAGGGCTTACTGCAATTGGTGCTTGTAAAAACAATGGAAGCAATCATTAATTAGCTTTAACAGCAGGCTAGGTACAGGCAGGGACGGAGATAGGGAGTTATGCTTAGAAGAGAGGCTAAGGGAATTAAATTGGGTGTAATTTATGTGCCATGGACCAGATGAGCTGGGAAATCTTATGCCCCCTCCCCCATAAGCTTACACAGTGCACATTTCCTGAGCTGCTTTTCCTTTCCATCTTCTCTTCCAGCCTCTCAGTCCATAATGCCACCTTAGGCTGTCAGGTCCAGAGGCCAAATGCAGAACTGGTGTGTGTAGCAGATGGGATGTAGGTTTTGTGTTGGTAAGTGGTTATGAGACTCAGGGTACGGCTTCACTAGCAACGTTAAAGCGCTGCCATGGCAGTGCTTTAGCGTGGCTGTGTAGTCGCGGCACCAGCGCTGGGAGAGAGCTCTCCCAGCACTATAAAAATACTACCCCCATGAGGGGCATAGCTCCCAGCGCTGGTGCACGGTCTACACTGCCACATTACAGCGCTGAAACGTGCAGCGCTCAGGGGGTGTTTTTCCACCGAGCGAGAAAGTTGCAGCGCTGTAAAGTGCCAGTGTAGACGAGCGCTTAGGATCACCTCTGAATATGGCCCAAATTTCTTGCCCTGAATAGTATCAGGGGGTAGCCGTGTTAGTCTGTATCTACAAAAACAACAAGGAGTCTGGTGGCACCTTTAGGTGCCACCAGACTCCTTGTTGTTTTTGCCCTGAATAGTTTAGTCTAAATAAAGCCCATATTGCAAGGACATGTTCTACAGCAGGGGTCGGCAACCTTTCAGAAGTGGTGTGCTGAGTCTTCATTTATTCACTCTAATTTGAGGTTTCACGTGCCAGTCAGACATTTTAAAGTTTTTAGAAGGTCTCTTGCTATAAGTCTATAATATATAACTAAACTATTGTTGTGTGTAAAGGAAATAAGTTTTTAAAATGTTTAAGAAGCTTCATTTAAAATTAAATTAAAATGCAGAGCCCCCCCGGCCCGGTGGCCAGGGCCCGGGCAGTGTGAGTGCCACTGAAAATCAGCTCACGTGCCACCTTCGGCACACGTGCCATAGGTTGCCTACCCCTGTTGTACAACAACAGATACAAAGAGAGATTCTCTGTCTACAGCCTCACTACATTCCAGGCTCCCCTGGTTCTTTGGTTTTTAAAAGTATTTGATAAAATCAAGATCTGTTCCCTACTTGAAATTATCATTCTCTTCTCTCTGTGACATCATAATTATTTTTATAGCAACCAGTTGTAAGGTGACAAAGGAAAGATTGCATCTTTGGGTGGGGTTGAGGAGGCGGAGAGAGACTACAGAGGCCAATAACTGGTTAAACACAGGTGCTGATTACATGCAGAGATCAATACCCTAAACTGGATCTTCTGTTCCACCTTTGCCCTGCCTGCATTGAGGAAGTGCCTCTCTATTATCTAGTGAAATGAACAGCCAGGCATTAAAACACCTTAGAAACCGAACCAGAGCATCTTGCGCCTCAGTAATTCAAGAGTTAACTACTCAGCCCTCACCCAAGTCAGCTGGATTCTCTTCTTCTTGGAACATAATCCTCCTGGCTGCATGTCCATGTTCTTGCGTGGAATGGATTCTTATTCTTTGCTCTTCATTTGCTGCTCTGTGCAAGGACCATGATCAGCAAATGTAATTGCAGCGACTGGATCACAGGTCTAGAGATTTGGGAGAATCCTTTGCAAATATTTGCAGTCTCTGCACTGAACCTTGTGAATATGTTGTGAAACCTAAAGGCTGAACGTAATTGGCAATTTGAGCTTGCATACCAGACCCGGGACATAAATTGCAAGAGGTTGTGCACACCTGCTACAAAATACCTACATAAATAGACTTCACTTACACATGCTTGGATCAATCTCTTCTTTTCTCCACTCCCCCCATGCCCCAATAGCATGCAACCTGGTGGGGATGTTAAACTATGATACACTTGACTGACTTCATTCTAGGATCATATCCTTCCCATTAAAAGGTGACCACAGCTAAACACGATTCACGTGGCAAGGTCTAAGCAGTGCCCTTTATCGTAACTGCCCTATGTCTGAGGGGGAGATTGTATTTTTCTAAGGGCAAGCTATTTATTGTTAATTTGTTAAACACCGACTGCTCAGAGCCATTCAAAACCTGAGAAAAGAGATGGTCCCAGCCTCAGGGTGCTTGCTGCCTAAATAGATCTATTACAGGAATTTGCAGCTAAACCGTTTTGAGGTGGTATGTGCTAGGGTGAAAGTGACTAAAGGAGGAGTTTGCATATTTCACTGTGGGCTAGAAAACAGTCGAGCTGCCTTTTCTGTGAGAAGCTGTGGCTATCCCCCAAAAGGAGTAACTAACTCTTCAGGACTGGGGGATCAGTTGGTCCCACCTCTTGAATACAAGGGGCAGCCTTCCCAGCCTGCATCTCCTTTTACACCAGGAGGGAGATTGTGAGATCTGTAGTGTTCTTTAGTAGCTCTTTTTTAAGACTCCCCAGGAAGTTTAGTCTTGAGTAGGCAACAGAAGACTGGTTTGTTCCTCTAGGCCCAGTGGTTCCCAAACTGGGGTTTGCGAACCCTTGGGGTTCGCAGAACGTTACAGGGGGTTCGCCAGAAAAATTTCACTAATGGCGGACAGAGGACCCCAGGCATTGGAGACAGCAGGTGGGACCCAGCTGCAGGGCAGACACCCCAAGCTCCAGGGAGAGCGGGGCTGGGCAGTTGGGGCCAGCAGCCCAAGTCCTGCCCCCATCAGCAGAGGAGCCGGCAGCCCGAGCCTCAGGGAGAGCGGGGCTGGGCAGTAGGGGCCAGCAGCCCAAGCCCTGCCCCCGTCAGCGGGGGAGCCGGCAGCCCAAACCCCAGCGCTCCGTGCGGGACTGGCAGCCTGAGCCCCAGGGAGAGTGGGGCCGGGCAATTGGGGCTGGCAGCCTGAGTCCTGGTGGTCAGCGGGGGAGCTGGCAGCCTGAACCACAGCGTTCCGCGTGGGGCTGGCAGCCTGAGCCCCAGGGAGAGCGGGGCCGGGCAGTAGGGGCTGGCAGCCCGAGCCCTGCCCCCGTCAGCGGGGGAGCCGGCAGCCCGAACCCCAGCCCGAGCCCTAGGAATTTGCCAAATCTCATCTAAAGCCAGAACCACGGCCCTCCTTGTTACCACCAGCCACAACCTCACCCGAAACTAGAGGTGGGTGAAAAATACCAAGCATTTTTCACAGAAAGTTTTGAATTTTTTTCACATTTTTCAAAATTCCCCAAGAAAATTTTACAAAAAACTGAAATGGAAAAATGGTCCATTTTCAAAAACTGTTTTCATGAAATATTTTCTGATTTTTGAAAACCAAAAATGAATTTATCTTTATTAAAAACCATTTTTTTAAAAACAAAAGCCAAAAAAACATTTTACAGAAACATTTTTTGGTTTCTGGTTTTTCTATGTTCGTTAAAAAAAGTTTCAATTAAAAATATTTTTCAGAGGTTCATAGATTCCGGGGCCCGGCAGTTGGGGCATCCATCACACTGAGGAAATTTAAACTTAAATCCCTGAAAATATTCATTTTTAGGAGGGGGTTCACAAGATTTCACAATTTAGTGAAAGGGGTTCATGGGCTGTTAAAGTTTGGGAACCACTGCTCTAGGCAGAATTCCTGTCATTGGCAGAGAGAGGGTCTGTTCTACATAGCTGGGCTGCAGGTCCCCAAAGTCCTCTGCTCTCATTTCCGTGTGTGTGAGAGACATATACACGCACACAATGCACCTCTGCAAAGCCCCTCACTGGATGGGAGCTTCATCAGCTTCCAGCCAGACCAGTTTGGTGACTTGGCTTAACCAAGGGGCAGCGGACAAACACTGCAGCTGGAGGCAGCACATAACTGGAAAAGCTTTACCCTAGACAACACCTCTCATGTGAGTTTTGCATCTTCCTGAATAGAGGGATGGAGATGGCTGGCTGCTTGCGTTTGCCCCTACTTAGGAACCTGCAGCAGATTGGCTCTATCCTCCCCTTACTCTTACAAGACATATGGTTGCATAGGGTTACCATATTTAAAAAATAAAAAAAGAGGACACTCCACGGGGTCCTGGCCCCACCCCTTTCCCACCCCCGCCCCCGCCCCAACTGCGCCCATTCCCCACCCATTCCCCAAAGTCCCCGCCCTAACTCCCCCTCCTCCCTCCCAGCCACGTGAAAAGGGCTGCCTGAGTGCTACCAGCTTCACGGTTTGCCGGGCAGCCCCCAGACCCTGCAGCCCCGGCTGGCGCTTCCCCAGCGCAGCTGGAGCCTGCGAGGGGAAGCGCCCAGCCGGGGGCGCAGGGTCTGGAGGCTGCCTGGCAAACCATGAAGCCAGTAGCACTCGGGCTTCGGGCAGCCCCTATGCCTCCGGACCCTGCGCCCCCGGCTGGGCACTTCCCCTCCCGGGCTCCAGCTGCTCTGCTCCGGTGGCGCAGGGTCCGGAGGCACGGGGG